>NC_057712.1:122853086-122908677 GCF_004010195.1 Chiloscyllium plagiosum
TTTTGGTCGCCATACTATAGGTAGGATGTGGAGGCACTGGAATGGGTGCAGAGGAGGTTTACCAGGATGTTGCCTGGTATGGTAGGAAGTTCGTATGAGGAAAGGCTGAGGCACTTGGGGTTGTTTTCATTGGAGAAAAGAAGGTTTAGGGGTGACTTGATGATTAGGGGTTTAGATAGGGTTGACCATGAGAACCTTTTTCCATGTATGGAGTCAGCTATTACGAGGGGGCATAGCTTTAAATTAAGTGGGGGTAGATATAGGACTGAAGTTAGGGGTAGGTTCTTCACTCAGCGAGTCGTAAGTTCATGGAATGCCCTGCCAGTAGCAGTGGTGGACTCTCCCTCTTTATGGGCATTTAAGCGGGCATTGGATAGGTATATGGAGGATAGTGGGTTAGTATAGGTTAGGTGGGCTTGGATCGGCGCAACATCGAGGGCCAAAGGGCCTGTACTGCGCTGTATTCTTCTATGTTCTATGTTCTATGTTCTATAAAATCATGAGGGGCATGGATAGGGGAGTCCAAGTCCAGAGGACATTGGTTTGAGGTGAAAGTGAAAAGATTTAAAGGGGACCTAAGGGGCAACCTTTTCACGCAGAGGGTGGTATGTCTATGGACTATAGGGAGAGGCTGAACAGCTTGGAGTGTCAGAGGCTGAGGCTTATGAAGGCTTACAAAGTCATAAGGGGCATGGATAGGGTGAATAGCCAAGGTTTTTTTCCCAGGTTAGGGAGTCCGAAACTAGAGGGTGAGAGGGGAAAGATTTAAAAGGGACCCAAGGGGCAACCTTTTCACACAGAGGGTGGTGCTTGTATGGAACGAGCTGCCAGAGGAAGTGGTGGAGGCTGGTACAATTACAACATTTAAAAGGCATCTGGATGGATATATGAATAGGAAGGGTTTAGAGGGATATGGGCCAAATGTAAGCAAATGGGACTCGATTAATTTCGGATATCTGGTCGGCATGGACGAGTTGGCCCGAAGGGTCTGTTTCCGTGCTGTACATCTCTATGACTGGCACCTGCAAGAGTGGAAAATGTACTTCCACTGTCCCTGGGAGCAGTTATCTGGCAAAACTTTGCAATAGAACTAAAGGGATCAGGCAAAATTAGATCAACCTTCTGTTTCTGAAACTAGCTCAGAAGCACTTCCCACCTTCCCAGAATTAGACTGTCAGCACATAATCCGGATCAGACAAGAATAGGCTAATGCTGATACTCACCTTGCTGTTGAAACAGGCCTGTTAATGCTGTAGAATTGGAGCAATTAGTCAGCATCTTGCTGTCAATTAGCACACACTCTGAGGCTGTGGGGCATTCGGAGTCCTGTTGAAAGGAACTATGTTCCCATTACCCTAACAGACAGCAAATTCCAGATCATAGCAATCAGCCTTTCAAGCTGGCAAGGCAAGTTTTTAAGTCCACTGACGCGGCAAATGGGATCCATATCTTCACGCAAAGAGGTGGTTGGTTCATGGCCATGAAAGTTGCTCTCACCTTTGTAAAATTCCAGTGCTTTTGTCTATTTCTGGGAATTTTGGAAAGAATATTAAGGCCTTTGAAAGGGTGCAGAGGGGATTTACTGGAAGAATACCAGGGATTGGCACCTGATGAAGGAGCAGCGCTCCGAAAGCTAATGCTTCCAATTAAACCTTTTGGACTATAACCTGGTGTTGTGTGATTTTTAACCCACCCCAGTCCAACACCGGCATCTCCAAATCATGACCAGGGATTGGATACTTTAACTGTGAGGCCCCACTATCAGCAATCTTTGACAATTACAATTCGCTCCACAGGAATACAAAGAAACAGGTAAAGGCACCAGATACCACAAAGGCTATGGGCCCTGACAACATTCTGACAATAGTACTGAAGACGTGTGCCCCAGACTCAGCCACACACTAAGCTAAGCTGCTCTAAAGAATATGGTCATGGGGTCATAGAGTCTGCAGCACAGAAACAGACCCTTCGCTCCAAGTCATTTGAGCTGACCAGACACCTCAATGTCATCTAGTCTTATTTGCCAGCATTTAGCCCTTATCCCTCTGAACCTTTCCTGTTCATATACCCATCCAGATGCCTATTAAATGTTATATTTGTACCCACCTCCACTATTCCTCTGGCACTTGTTCTGCACACATCGCCCTCTGCATGAAAATATTAACCTTTAGGTCCTCAAATCTTTCCCCTCTCACCTTAAACCTATGCCCTATAGATATGGACTTCCCGAACCCAGGAAAAAAGACCTTTGCTATTCATCCCATCCATGCCCCTCATGATTTTATAAACCTCCATTAGGTCACCCCTCAGCCTCTGATGTTCCAGGGAAAATAGTACCACCCTATTCAGCCTCTCTTTGGGTGGCACGGTGGCTCAGTGGTTAGCACTGCTGCCTCACAGCACCAAGGTTCCAGGTTTGATTCCAGCCTTGGGTGACTCTCTGTGTGGAGTTTGCACATTCTCCCCGTGTCTGCGTGGGTTTTCTCCGGGTGCTCCGGTTTTCTCCCATAGTCCAAAGATGTGCAGGGCAGGTGAATTGGCCATGCTAAATTGTCCGTAGTGTGTTAGGTGCTTTAATCAGAGGGGAAATGGGTCTGGATGGGTTGCTCTTCAGAGGGTCTGTGTGGACTGGTTGGGCCATAGGGCCTGTTTCCACACTGTAGGGAATCTAATCTTATAGCTCAAAACCTCCTGTCCCAGCAACATCCTTGCAAATCATTCTTATACCTTCTCATCTTTAACAACATCTTTCCTATAGCAGGGCAAGCGGAACTGTATTCTAATATTCTAAAATATTCTAAAAGTGGCCTCACCAATCTCCTCTATAGCCGCAACTGGAAGTCTTAACTCCTTTACTCCATGCACTGACCAATAATGGCAAGAGGGCCAAATGCTTTCTTCACCATCCTGTCTACCCTGTACTTCCACTTTCAAGGAACTATGCACCTGCACCCCGCGGTCTCTGTTTGTCAGCACTCCCCAGGATCCTGCCAGTAAGTGTATAAGTCCTACCCTGGTTCGCCTTGTCAAAATACAATACCTCACATTCATCTAAACTAAACCCCATCTGTCACTTCTCAGCCCACAAACATCTATGGGACAATATAGAAAATTGCTCACTCATATTCTATCTAAAATAGACACAATAGGAGGATGTTATTAAACTGGAAAGGACGCAAAACAATATTTACGAGGATGTTACTGAGACTGAAGGATACGAGCTATAATGAAAGGTGGGATAGGCTAGAACATTTATCCCTGGAGTGTAGAATGCTGAGGGGTGACTTTATCAAGGTTTATTGAACTATGAGGAGCATGGATAAGGTGAATAGCCAAGGTTTTTTGCCCAGGGTAGGGGAGTCCAAACTAGACAGCACTAAAGCGCGAGGCGAATGTTTTAAAAGCGGCCTGAGGGCAAGGTTTTTCACTCAGAGGGTGGGGTGTATATGGAATGAGCTGCCAGAGGAAGTTGTAGAAGCAGGTACAGTTATAGCATTTAAAAACCATTTGGACAGCTACATGAATGGGAAAGGTTTAGAGGGATATGGGCCAAACACAGGCAAATGGGACTGGTTCAGTTTAGGAATCCTGATCGGCAGGGACGAATTGGGCGGAAGGGTCTGTTTCCTCGCTGTATGGTTCAATGACTCTGAAAAGCAATCTGGCCAAAAGATGTCCTATCACTTCACTCTGATTCAGCAGAAAAGTTATGGAAGGAGTCATCGACACTCCCATTGCACAATGTCCAGATACTGAAGTAATCCACTTTTACAAAAGCATAACCCACTTGCTGATGCTACCTCTGGGTTTTGCCTGGGCTTTCAGCTTCAATGTAGCCTTGATGCAAACAGAAAGAAATGGGTTAAACTCCAGAGGTCAGGCAAGAGTGACTACCCTTAAAGGTCAAGGCAACATTTGACTGAATATGGCAGAATGGATGGTGGGCAAAATTGAATTCAGTTGACATTAGACGGAAAACCTTCCACTGACTTGAGTCATACCTGGCATGAAGGAAGATGGTTGTGGTTGTTGGAGGTCAGTCATCTCAGCCCCTGTTCATCTGGGGAGGAGTTCCTCAGGGTAGTGCCCAATCATCTTCAACTGTTTCATCGATGATCCTCTCTGCATCATAAGGTCAGAAGTAGTTTGATTCGATTAGATTCCCTACCAGTCCACACCGACCCTCCAAAGAGTAACCCACGCAGACCCATTTCTCTCTGACTAATGCACCTAACACTATGGGCAATTTAGCATAGCCAATTCACCTAACCTGCACATCTTTGGAATGTGGGAGGAAATCGGAGCACCTGGAGGAAACCTACACAGACACAGGGAGAATGTGCAAACGTCACACAGATAGGCACCCGAGGCTGGAATTGAACCTGGGATCCCGCCGGTGCTGTGTGCTAACCACTGAGCCACCATGCCACCCTTTGTTATTTTTGTTAATGATTGTGAATGAAACTAAACATTGCACAATGTCCAGATACTGAAGTAATCCATGTCCATAGACCTAGACAACATACCAGCTTGATCTGCTCAGTGGCAAGTATCATTTGCACTACATTCGTGCCGGACAATGATAATAGAGACAACATCCAGGCCACTACATGTCTGATTTTTGTCATTTCCACCCAGGCAGCTGAACTGCCCCAAGCTCAGAAAACTGGAGGCTTATTGGACAATCCTCGTCCATTTCCTGAGCTTATCTCTTAGCAAGATTGTCAATGAGCCTAAACAACTGTTCATCTCATGAGGGCAGATGGACCGGCAGATCCTCAAATCCTTCACACCAAAAATGGCTACCACCTGAAATCCAGGCACGTCCAAACTTCCGGAGCCTCACCTGCTTCCAGCCTCAATCATAGGCAATCTCAACTCTCCAGCGCTGGGTATCCCTACACTGGGTCGGTAGAAGATTTACCAATTGGCTGTAGGGATTCCCAGAGGCTTCATTACATCACCAGAACCACCTCTCCGTGCTTGGTCACCAAATATACCCGTCATAACGGAGCAACCCCCTGTCCAGCCAATTGAATTGTCCTTATTTCTTCCTCCGAGCTGCAACATCTTCATAATCAGAGAGTGTTGAATGAAAGTTCAACGGAGATAGTATCACACACCTCTGAAGCAGATGGCTCTTTAACCCGAGTCTCCTTACCAAGAGGAATGGACTTTACCATACAAACCCTTCTATTTCACCTATGTGCCAGCCACGGATGTTCTGGTGATTAGGACTGACAACTCTTACCCACAGCTTGAAAGAGTGAGTGGGTTAATCTGAAATACCAACATCAAGAGGGAACACTTAAATGTATTCAGAGCTCAATGAGGACCTCTGTTGGCAGGTGCCTGAAAGCACAGGTTGACAGGGGGGGATCTTGTTGTAAGCAATGTCGTGAAATTGTTTCAGAGCAATGGACCAAAGCTAATATACATTTCTGTTGTTAGCTTTTATAAAGGATCTGTGAGCAGATCAATCTTCCATTAAAACTAAAATCTCAGACAAAAGAGGCTAAATTTAGTCCCCTGTTCCCAGTGCATGTCTTATATTGGAAATCCCTATGCAATAGAATTACATTGAGTGCACAAAAAGGAATCAGACCATCAGTCTGTGTTCTGTTGTTTTATGTTCCACATGGGACTCCTCCCATCCTTTTAACCTCCCCCTCTTTCAGCATCACATCAGCTGCCGGATGGTAAATTCCTACTGACAGTGAGGTATGTGTGAAGAATGTGGATGCGCAGGCTAAGTGAGTTAACCATGGGAAATATAGGATTACAGGAATGGGGTGGGTCTGGGTGGGATGCTCTTCGGAGGATGGGTGTGGACTCGATGGGCCAAATGGCCTGCTTCCACACTGTAGGGATTCCATGACTCTGAGTTTGAGACAATATTTGACAGAGGCATTCAAAATCATGAGGACAGAAGAAATAGGGAGAAACTCTTCCTCTTAGCATAGAAGGGGCAGGGATAAGAGGTGATTGGTGAACCAAGCAGCACAGATATTCAGTAGACAATAGAAAATGCAGCGAGTGGTTAGGATCTGGAGACTGATTAAATCATGGCTTTCACCCGGGAATCCAATTATTATCTTAGATAGTGGGACAGTCTACGATGTCAGATAACTATCCAGGTCCCTGGCACTGTGAGGCAGCAGTGCTAACCATTGGGCCACTGAGCCACCTATCTCTCAGAGGAAAACATCCCTAGCTTGTCCAATCTTTCCATGTGGCTCTTTAAAGGTGACAACCGAGGCTGCAAATGTTTGCAAAGGCAGAGCAGAAAGGTCTAGCCCGCCCCTACTGACTTTCCCAAATCTGATCAGTTAATGGATGTGGCTTCAGTGACCAAGAGGGTGGATATCCAGCCCCCACGAGGCTCAAAGGTTCTCTCTAACCTTCTCTCCATTCTCAGTAGCACCACTAGGAGCAGTGGCCATTGGCGGGTTTACAGTTACTCCCCGATAAGGAGTTCACAGGGAAATGGTGCATGAGAACCAGGGTTAGGAGATTTTCTGTTAATTCTCCACACAGAAGGGAGAGAAAGAGATTTGCTAATTCTCAGGTTGCTCCCCACAAATTCCCTTGTTGAAAGGAAAAAGACCAAAATCGCCTTCAGAGACTAGGACAAATTCTTAACCAGTCAATGAAAAACTGACAATCAATGAATTGATAGGAACAAATAATTTAAAAAAAAATATTTTATCAACATTTATCATCGAGAACTATGATTTTCAGACCTTTCTTTCCCTTTCCCACCTGTTATATTTGTGTTTTGCCTATGGTTTATGAATTTTAAAAAGAGTCATAAGATAGTAAATCATGTACTTTTCTTGCCTGTGATTTAAAAAAGGAAGCTTAATTACAATAAATTGCTATTTTCTTATTGATTAAAAAGAAACTGGTGCACATTTTGCTTTAACCTGAATGAAACAGGTAATATTGGGCAATTCAGGGGTTTAATCAAATTCTCACAGTGGTGACACAAGTGGAGTAATGAGCATTGATTTCCAGCACAGTAACCCTGTAGTTTGGAAACAGGTCATCCAACCCAACAAGTCCACACCAACCTTCCAAAGAGTAACTCACCCTACCTTATTACTCTACATTTGCCCCCTCACCTGCACATTCCTGAACACTATAGGCAACTTAACATGGCCAATTTACCTAACCAGCACATCTGTGGGATGTGGAAGGAAACTGGAGCACCTGGAGGGAACCCACACAGATACAGGGCGAATGTGCAAACTCCACACAGCCCAAGGCTGGAATTGAACCCAGGTCCCTGGGGCTGTGAGGCAGCAGTGCTAACCACTGAGCCACTGTGCTGCCCCACGCTGGTGCAGTACTCCTGTCTGGGGGCTTGTCTGGAACCTTGCAAAAAAGACTACGTACAACTGGGTGTGGAGCTGGAGTAAGTGCCAAAAGATAAATAGACACTTGGTTTTGTACAAAATTGCTAAAGCCTTCCTGAAGGTGGCAGAGCTGACCCTTGGCAAAATGAAAAAAGATCACAAAAGCCAGATTGATTGAATTTGCAAGCAGATTAGAAATGGAATTTCCTGCAAGGGCTAAAATGATGTGCTATCATCGAAGTTGGGCTTAGGAGAGAGAGAGATAGTGAAGACCAAGCACTCCAGGTAGTGAGACATCAGGCTCGGGACATATTGAGTTTCAGTTTGAGCATAAGGAAGCATGAATTTCAGAGTAAAGACAAAGATAAGGAAAGGAAGATGGAATTGAACATTGGTTGGCAAAGGAGATGCAAGAGTTAGAGAGAAAGCAAGTCAGAGTTGGGGGCGGCATGGTGGCTCGGTGGTTAGCACTGCTGCCTCATAGCACCAGGGACCCAGGTTCATTCCCAGCCTCTGGCGACTGTCTGTGTGGAGTTTGCACACTCTCCCTGTGTCTGTGTGGGTTTCCTCCGGATGCTGGAGTCGCAGTCTCAAGTTCAGTTAGGAAATGTTTGAACTTGTACAAGTCCTATCAAAATGTGTAGTAAGGGATAAAGAGGCATTCTTTTAGCTGGAGTAATGGTTATAACTTCACCCATAATCCCAGAATGTGGTTAAATAGAACAGTCACAGGAACAAACTGCATGGGGGTTGTTCCATCATTTGTAGTGACCAGAGCAATGGCCAAACAAAGTCCACGACCTGTGCTCAAAGCAATCCTGCAAGTACTTGTTATAATAACTGAAGGTTTATTGAAAGAGGTTCAATGGTTGTATTTGGCATGTCTTCACTCAGTACGACTGTGAAAGCAGATTGTGAGTTAAATACATTTGTAGAAATATCTCCCATTCGAGTTTAGTCTGAAGGACTTCCAGAATCCTATCACATTAAGAATGCTGTCCTGGTGAGGAGGTGGAGATATCCTCACAAACCTGTGGACAGGGAATGTTCCACCAGGCAGCAATATCACCCAAATTTTGTTAGGCGATATTACAAGAGGTGCAAGAAATTCATATGGGGTAGGGATATGGAGAGCTTAAGCATTGATAAACAGGCATTTTCCCTGACTAAGGCACCATGAGGATATCTTGTTAAATGTGTCATATATGTCAGAAACCCTCACCATGTAATCAAACTGTTATCTTTAATACCCATACCAGTTTCTGAAGGAGCATTTAATCAAGTGTTAGTAGATTGTATAAGACCATTACAACAAGCCACTATATCTTTACAATTCTGGATATGACAACCTGATTTCGAGAAGCCATTCCTTTAAGGATAATGGCAGCTAAGGTAGTCATGGAAAGATTAACTCAGTATTTTTGGTTCATTATGGACTACCAATTGAAATGCAATCCAACTTCATACGTAACATTTTCCAGGAAATAGCCAGAAATCTATGTATAAAACAGTTAGTGCACATTGTGTATCATCCACAAGGAGAAAGTGAGGTCTGCAGATGCTGGAGATCAAAGTTGAAACTTTATTGCTGGAACAGCACAGCAGGTCAGGCAGCATCCAGGGAACAGGAGAAGAAGGAGATTCCTGAAGAAGGGCCTGTGCCCGAAACGTCGAATCTCCTGTTCCCTGGATGCTGCCTGACCTGCTGTGCTGTTCCAGCAATAAAGTTTCAACTATCATCCACAAGAGCAGCTTCACAGAGCTATCATCAACTCTTGAAACATTGATTAATGGCTATTGTCATGAATACCCACAGGACTGGGACATTGGATTAGCTTTTTTTTTACTCCTTGCTACCACAGATTTCCCAAATGAATTAACTGGGTTTAGTGCATTCAGACTGATTATGACCACAGATAAAAAGGCCCATTAGAATTGTTTAAGGCAAATTAATCCTCAATGTTAGATTATGAGTCCCTGTTTCTAGAGAGACTTAACAGGAACATAGAAAGTTGCACAGGAGCACTTAAAGAAGTTCACAAGTGAGAATGAAGGCATGGGGTGATAAATATCTTCCGTCTAGAACATTTCAAGCAGGAGACAAAGTATTGGTATTATTGTTCTACACAGTGAACCTATAAAAGTGAAATTCAGTGGTCCCTACAAGGTGGTGAGGAGGGTTAATAAAGTTACCTATCTTTTTCTTTCTGCAATCAGGAGTATGTCACATGAAGGAAGAGAAGAAAGTGAGAAAGAGTAAATTGTGTTGGATTAGTGGAGGATGACAGAGACAGTAAAAGAGAGATTTAAGGAGATGTAGACACTTCATAAAGTGAACATCTTACAATTTGATGAGCCAATATGGAAATGCTAGGACAGTTGGACACTCTGCCTTCTTAGTTAGGGGAAAGCCAATGGGAAAACCTAATTAAGTTTCTTAGGAAGGAAGAGGAAAACTGTACGTGGATGTATGATATCAGTGAGACATAAAGTGGATGTGGGAGACCTTGTGCCAATAAAAGGAAATCTTATCGGTTAAGCCCTGAGAAACAAGCTCAGGTGGAAACAGAGACTCAATACACGCCAAAAAATCATTTGATTGAACCTAGCCAACGAAGCTGAAGTTCACCTGTGGTGTTTGGTCCTAATCTGAGTGGGTTCTGCATCAATTATAGAAAATAAATGTCATAATGAAAACAGATTCGTATCCAGGTTGGAGGATTGTATCAACAGGATTAGTGGTGTGTGCAAGTATATGGAATGAACTGCCAGAGGAAGTGGTAATGCAGATGTAGTTACAACATTTAAAAGACAATTGCCCATGTACAGGGAAGGTGTAGAGGGATATGGGTCTAATGCAGGCAAATGGGGCTGGTTTGTTATGGAAATCTGGTTGTCATGGACGAGTTGGACTGAAGGGTCTGTTTCTGTGCTATGTGATTCTATAAAAGTGATATGTTGAAGGAATACTGACAAATGCCACCCAGACAAAAAACTGTAAGAAATATTCACCTTTGTTACATCAAATAGGTTATATCAGTGTAAGAACAGAAAGCATTGAAAAATGTCAGCAGGTCTGATAGCATCTGTGGAGATAGAAACAGAGGTAACATTTTGAGTCTAACATCTTGCCTTCTTCAGAACTGGATGGGCTGGAGAATGGTGGTTTTAATGTAATTGATAGAGGGGAAGGAAGAGTGAGTGGAATAATTGGTAAACGTGACAAGAAAAAAAGACAAAGGAAATGCTCATGGTGGCAAAGGAGATAAAGGCTAGGTGTGAAAAGGAGAAAATGGCTGAACATTGCTGAAAGCAAAGCCAACCACACACGGTGAGGGTAGGGAACCAAAATGGAGGACAGAGGTATTCATCTGAAGTTGTTGAACTCAATATTGAATCCTACAGGTTTCAAGGTGGGTTATATAACATTAAGAAATAACATTTGGGTTTTAAAATACCCCAGCTACATTCCAAAGACTTGTGGATCAAGTCGGAGCTGAAGTACCAAAATGTGTAATTTATTTAGATTATGTCATGATATATGATAATACGTGGGAAGAGTAAGGCAACTAGAGAATCGATTAAACAACTGCAGTTAGCTGGCTTAATAATAAAATTGGCCAAAAGTGAATTTCCAAAAGCAGAAGTAACTTATTTGTGACACATGTTAGGACAAAGGTAAGTATTATCAAGAATGGTTAAAGTGGAGACTCTGATCAAATTCCTTTGTTCCTGAAACTAGATAGGAAATTGTGAGATTTTTAGGAATGTGTGGGTTGTATCAGAAATTTATGCCTAACTTCAGCAAATTAGCTATAATGTCAACAAATATGTTGCAGAAACAGCTAAATGGGATCTGGACAGCAGCCTTTAAGGAGCTGAAGGCAATCCTGATTAATGAACCAGTGTTTGCTGCTCCTGACTTTATCAAATCTTTGGAAATAGCAAATAATACTAGTGACTTTGAGGTAGGTGATGTCTTGTTGCAAGATAATGAGTTGGAAGTAGTGGGGCAAAGTTTCCAGTGCACCCCAGTTGCACCCCAGTGGTGTTAACACTCTTAAAAGGAAATGTAATAATCATCCAAAGTGACAGAAGGCTTTTGGGAATAGGCAGGGGAGTGGGATTGCTTGAATTGATCTCCCAGAGAGCTAACATTAGACAGTGTACCAAATAGACTTCTGTGTTGGAAACATTCAGTGGGTGCAGATAATCTAGACCTAGGCCTTCCACTTAATCCCATGAGTGCATTGCACTTTTAGAGGTGCTGCCTTTTGGATGACATCTTTGTACCTCAAACAGGCTTCTGTATTCTTTGGTCATATATCTTACTTCGACTCATTCTGTAACCATGTGTGTCGCAACCATTTATTGCCAAACTCTTCGTTCCCCAAGAGACATTGCGTTAGCCACTTCCTTGAACTGCTCCAGTTGATGTGGGATCAGAAGGAAAATGAGAAAAGATTCAGCAAATCAGGTCTGGACTCTTTATAGTTTAGAAGAATGAAAGGAAATGTCATCAGGTATTGAAGATATTGAGAGGACTTGACTCATTTGATACAGAGAGATTATTTCCCTGGGGAAGCCTGTGGACAAGTGATTGGCCATTTGAAACTGCAATATGGAGAAATGTCTTCACTTAAAGGATTCTGGTACTGTGAAAGGGCTTTGAAGGATATTCAATCATTTAGCATATTTGAGGTTGAATTTGATCAGATATTTGGACACTAAAGGCTGGAAAATAGAATTGAGTTCAAGATGCAGTCAACATATTCAACAGCATAGCAGAGTCAAAGGGCTGAATGGCTCATTTCTGCTCCTATTTCCTATGTCCTTCATGGCATCATCATTTCTAAGCTCAGCCGACGCTGATCTCGTTCTTGTGTCCAGGACGCTGATATATGAAAATTGGCTGTCATGTTTATCAGCACCACAACAATCCTCACATTGCAATTGCGCTCTTTGTTATTTTGAAGCCCTTCTGAGAGTTAAGAAGCTTATTTGAATACGATGTTGGACAGGACATGACTATCTTTCAGCCTGAGAAAGCAGCAATCAAATTCAATTCGGTGTGGGTGAGTGACTTGAGTGGCTTGTGTTCGTTATCCGTAACTGATTATTGGATGTATTAAATTAACTAATTACTGAGTGCACTGCAAAGATGTACTTCATTGACTGTGAAGCACTCTGGGTTGTCCAGAGGTTGTCAAAGCCTTTGTGTAAATGCAAGTTTTTTGATTACTTTATTAACATTCATCTACAGGCTAGTTATAATTTTCTCATGACAAATCCCTGGTACCAGGTGAATGCGAGAGAATCTTGACTGTGATAAGCCACTTGTTGTAACTGCCTGGAGGGACTGAAAGTTTGCCTATTTTTGACACAGGACTGCCATCTCATGTAGTTATATAATTCTGTAACATTTCACCAGCGGGTGTCAAAAAGCTGTTTTCATCACCACAGACTGTGCTGCCACTTTAAACTCGCAATAGCCGATCTCCCTCAAGTGCTGGCCATGAATAATTAAACTCTCAAACAGCTCAAGTCAAACTTTGCTTATTGGCAGGCAAATACTTCTGTGACCTGTATTCAACGTTACAAAACCTGGCCAGCTCTGGGATTGCTCCGGGTGGGATCTGATCTGAACTGATGTGGTCGATTCGCATCCTGAGTGCCAGTGCGGCGAAGGCTTGGCATCTGTGACCAGTTTGGAAGGGATAGAGGATAAACGCATCTGCCATGCAAATGAGACCTTTCACAATCACGAGACGTCCCAAGGCTTTGGAATTCTAGATCACTCCACTCGAAACCAATAGATCATGCTTCCCACTGGAATCAGATGGGCAGACTTGTGGCTGCTGTCAAAAGCCATTCCCTCTATGAATGGCCTCCATTGCCTACCCTTCTGATCACAAAATCAGAGAATTATTATGGAGCAGAGGGAGGCCATTTGGCCCATCGTGCCTGCACTGACTTGAATAATGAGCATTATTGTCTAGTGCCTGCTTTATCTCTCATACCCTTGCACACTTTTTAATCCAACTAATCACCCCATGTCTTCCTGAATGCCTCAGTTAAACTTGCCTCTACCACATTTCTGGGCAGAACATTGCCACAGTATTCCAACTATTGGCTCTGGGGAAAAGATTCTCACTTCACAAGTGTTCCTGTTGCAGATCGCTTGAAATCCATGCCTTCTTATTCCTTTTCCTTTTACAAATGGGAATAGATGCTCCCAACGTACTATGCCCAGCATATTTTGTTCATGACTTTGAAAACCTCAATCAAATCTCCCTTTCACCTTCCTCTCTTAAGAGAGAATAGTCTCAACTTCTTCAATCTTTCCCCATCAAAGAAGTTCTTCATTTCTGGAACCATTCTTGTAAACTCTTTCTACACTTTCTCCATTCATATCTTTGCTATAATGTGTTGCCAAGAACCATATGTAGGATTGTATCTCAGGTCTAATAAGTATCTTTTGACAAATTCAACATTACTGTGTACTCTACATTCTGATTAATAAAGCGGAGGATACTGTATGCTTTACTTATTGTTTTTCTTCTTGTCCTGCCACTTTCACTGATATACACTCAGATCAGTCTACACCATCCTGACAACCATCCTCTATTTTACATTGTCTTTCAATGTTCTTCCCACCAAAATGCATCACCTGACACTTCCCTGTATTTATGTAACACCTATCCACTCCCTCCGCCAACATGTCTATGTCCTTCTGGAATTCTACACTCTCTTCCTCAGTTTATAATTCTTCCAATTCTTCGAATGTATTAATCTTGGCTCACTAGGTAGCAGTCTTGCTTCTGAGTCAGAATGCTATGGGTTTAAGTCTCACTCAGAGACATACATTTACCCTAACAAGCCACACGATTGCAGGAGTTGGGAGGTCATGTTGCAGCTGTATGGGACATTGGTTAGGCCACTTTTGGAATATTGCATGCAATTCTGGTCTCCCTCCTATCGGAAGATTGATTTGAAACTTGAAAGGGTTCAGAAAAGATTTACAAGGATGTTGCGAGGGTTGGAGGGTTTGAGCTATAGGCAGAGGCTGAACAGGCTAGGGCTGTTTTCCCTGGAGTGTCAGAGGCTGAGGGGTGACCTTATAGATGTTTATAAAAGCATGAGGAGCATCCATTGGGTAAATAAGGTCTTTTCGCTGGGGTGGGAGAGTCCAAAATTAGATGGCATATGTTCAGGGTGAGTGGGGAAAAATTTAAAAGAGACCTAAGGGGCAACATTTTCACACAGAATGTGGTGTGTGCATGGAATGAGCTGCCAGAGGAAGCGGTGGAGGCTGGTGCAATTTGAAAGGCATCTAGACGCGTATATGAATAAGAAGGGTTTAGAGACATATGGGCCAAGTGCTGGCAAATGGGACTAGATTAGGTTGGGATATCTGATCAGCATGGACAAGTTGGACTGAAGGATGTGTTTCTGTGCTGTACATCTCTATGACTCTGTCTTTCCCAGTTCTCCACACATTTGTGCTGCAGGGCAACCCCCTTCTTTGCAAGTTGCTGCATTGGGGTAGATTTTGATCTGTGTCTGTTTAGATTGAGCCATGCATCGATGGAACTGTAGAGGCAACGCAAACTCCAACTGAGAGGACATGGCTTGTCAGGAGTGAGTCTGTGGGCCTCAGAAGTATCTTTGGCACAGGGCTTTTGGAAAAGATTTTACTTTTCTCCTCAGTTGTTAGAGAGACCCGCCTTGCTCAACTTTGAGACATTTTCATGGGGTCCTTCAAAAAGGGACTTTGCATTGTCAGGGAACCTATTGGATTTTGCAGGCATTCACACAGAATGCCTAAAGAAAGAACCACATAACATCAGAAGTGTCATCCATGCCTCAGCATTCTGATTGCAGGTCACTGCACTGCCATCCTCTCTACCTGCTGTACTCTTGAGAAATGAATTATACGTGCAGCATTTGAGTTTGGCTGACAAAATAGACACATTGTTTGTCTTGTGCTCGGCGGGAGAGAATCACAAGAATACCCCAATCTCCAAGGAAACAGCAACTTTTACTGCATGAGAAGACAGTGCTGTCCAATAAGGTGTTGCCACGGAGATTGCATCAGAGAATTGTCTGTGCCCTAAGCAAACTTCTGCCTGAACAAGTTCTTCTGTCTGATTAAGTTTTTTACTTTCTGTAGGTCGTTTTGTCCTCTTTTCAGAATTAAGTAACTTCAACAGGATTTCAGTGAGATGTGTTTGACGCATGTTCTGGGACTGATGTTGCATATAGGGCAGGCTGGTTTCTCTGGAGAGTGTGACTGAACTCCTTGAATTTTTCAGACAATCCTGTATCTTCTGTGGCCATTTGGTTTGAGAAATGATCAGATCTATTGACTTAAATTTGACCAGAGGATACTGATTGGTCAAAGGACCATCAAGTCATTCAGTCATAAAGATGTACAGCATGGAAACAAGCCCTTTGGTCCAAATTGTCCAAGCAGAACAAATATTCCAAATTGATCTAGTTCCATTTACCAGCATTTGGCCCATGTCCCTGTAAATCCTTCCTATTTATATACCCACCCAGATGCCTTTTAAATGTTGTAATTGTGCCAGCCTGCATCATCTCCTCTGGCAGCTCATTCCATACATGCACTATCCTCTGCATGAAAAAGTTGCCCCTTAGGTCCCTTTTAAATCTTCCCCTGTCACCTTAAACCTATACCCTCTATTTCTTGACTTCCCTCCTCTGGGAAAAGACCTTAATTATTTACTCTGTCCACACTCCTCATGATTTTATAAACCTCTATAAGGTCACCCCTCAGCCTTTGACACTCCAGGGCAAACAGCCCCATCTGTTCAGCCTCTCCCTATAGCTCAAATCCTCTAAGCCTGGCAACGTCCTCACAAATCTTTTCTGAACCCTTTTAAGTTTCACAACATCTTTCCTTTCGCAAGGAGGCCAGAAATGAATGTAGTATTCCAAATGTGGCTGAACTAATGTCCTGTACAGCCACAACATAGCCTCTCAACTCCTGCGCTCAACGCAACCTCCAGATGGAAGGCAGCTTTGTTCCTCAAGTGTATTTTGGTCTGGAATCCTGAATGGAAGCCATTTCATTGGTATTAAAAGATTGATTCAAAAGCCAGGGACCCCAAAAGAAAGTTGCTTGTGATTAATATTGTGATTAATAGCACAGATCTTCCTGTGTTTCTTTAACATTTGTCTTTTAGGTCTTGATCTCATCTCTTTTCTGGGGACCATGATAACTTTTCCATTCATTCTCCTACATCCTTCATATTGCCAGGCAGAGTCCTATTTTAATGCCTTTTCCCCAGCTTTCATTATCAGCAAACCTTGGGTATATTTACCAACATGTGAAGCCCTGAATGCTGGGATTGTACGCCATGAAATAGTGGGATCCCTGTGCAAGCTTCTCCTCAAAACAAGATTTTCCTAGGGGGAGTATCATTGCATAGCAGTGTGCAACCAATAATGTGGAATTATGAGGCCATGGAGGAGCGGGAAGATAAATTTGGTGTGTTGGAAACTCGGGAGTCAATGTCAATGCAAACTCACAAGAATAGGGATGCTTACCAACAGGTTGTGTGGAAAGGTATCATGCCCAAAGTGGATGATTTGAGGCAGGGCAGAAACAAATAACATGAAGGCCTTAGAAAAGGGTCAGAGGTAGCTCATCAGGGTGTCACTCAACAGGAGGGAAAGAATTTGGAAGAATTGTAACAGTTTCCTTGTATCACAAAGCTGGTCCTTTTCTCAAAGTTATTGTGTCCTTGATTTTTTTCAGAGGGTTTGTAAAACAGCCAAGCTCTGAAACGGCTGACTTGGTGCAGAGATGAATGGTTTATTTGGGGCCATTTTGTTTACCTCTAAACAGATGATACCTCAGGCCAAAGGCTTTTATGTTTTAGAATGAAAGGGGAGTGTTCTTTGTGTTTCATTCTGTTTCATTTTCTGTTCTTTGTGTTTCATTCCATAATTTTGTAATGACAGAAGTTGACCCAACTAATTCACACTGGGAATATCTATTGTACGCCTCACTAAACAAATAGCAAAGTTACGGTCTGGGCTATCTGTTAAAAATGGTTTGAGGGGTCTGGCCTTGTCTAGCACACTTGGAGCAGAGAAGGTTATGAGATGAAATACAATGAGAATAAATGTGAAGTTGTCTACTTTGGCAGCAAGAACCGGAAGGCAGATTATTATGTGAATGGCAATAGATAGGGAAAGGGAAAGGTGCAACAAGGCCTGGGTGTCCTTTTACATCAGTCACTGAATATAAGCACCAACCCTAATTTTCCAGTGATTAAATAGATAACCAGTAAATAATTACAGTAACTTCAAACAGCCTAATGTATTTTGATGGCGAGTCTATTGGTGAGGAATGTCTGTAGCACAGCTTGGAGTGGAGCAGATCAACTCAGAGAGCACTTTCAAGATTACTGCATTTACTATTCATGTGTAGACTTCAAGAGTTGCTGTCAATTTAGTCTGTCTGAACTGATTAAGTAAAAATAATTGTAATGTTAATTTTGCACTCTGAATCACTTCTTGTACAAACTTACCTTCAGCTACCTAAACCTTAATTCTGGAATGACCATATTAAATGGCCCTCTTTGACCAAGTTTTTGGCTACCTTAACCATGACTTCATTGCGGTACATTTCATTCTATAACTCTTCTGTGAAGCACCTTGGAATGTTTTTACTAAAGTTGTCATTGTTAAGATTCATTTGGGTAGTTTATTGCAAATCAAGTCCCACTATTCCCAGAGTCAAGACGAAAGTTAAAGATTTTATTGAGTATCCAACATTCCCCAGTTTACCTGATTGCCAGACCCAGATTTACAGAAAGCATAAACCAAGTTTCTCTACTAAACAAAAGAATCACTATTTATTTCGAGTAATTATATAGTAGCTACAAGTTATAAACAATCAGCCTATATTTCCAATGAAAGCTCTAAGTTCTCCATAAACTCCCCGCTCTATAAACTCCTTCTGTATAAACACAGAGATAGATAAACAGCTGGGGTTAAATGGATTATGGACAGAGTGGAAAGACAAGAAAGACAGTTCAGTAGTCTCTATTCCCAGATACTGTTGTTGAAATGATCTTTACAGTCCCTCCTCTGGACAGCATGTTGCTTCGGTCATCTTCCTTCGGATGCTTCCATTGGTTGGTGAGAGACAGAAGGTGGCAGATTCATTCATTAAAAAAAGTCTCTGACATACCAGTTAGAAGTGACAGCTTACAACAATTGTTACAGGAAAGACAACCTGTTTTTCATTCAATTTACTATAAGCTTTGACTGCAGAGAACAGAGAAACAATTTTTGTAGCTGGGCAAAAACTGCACACTTCTCTCTCTCTCTCTTTCTCTCTGACTGTAATCCATTCCAAGCGGTTCAGTTACCTGAGAACCAATTGCTCAGTTGTTGACAGGCACAATGATAACTGGTCACTCGTCCATAGACCAATCAATTTCTTGTTGCCAGCAAATGCTGCATCTGTACACCAACTTTGCTCCAAATTGCCTGAATCTCGAACTTGAATTCCTGCATGTTTAAACAATTGTTTGCAAGATACTTGCCATTGGGTGTTGGGTAACTTGTTTTAAAACACCTTCTTCGCATTTTAGTCCATAGTTTTTAAAAACACAAAGTAAAAACTCACTGTCCTTACATTATAGAACTGCAAACTGTTGTATTTGTCACTGAATTTTACTTGTCAATGAGTGTGTGCAAAAAATTGTTGTTCGACCTGAATCAATAGCTATCCTGCTAAAAAGCTTAAGGTTAAAATTATCCCCTTAAATGTCACTTTGAGTAGCAATGAAGTCAGACTGCATAGTGATTTCTGACTCATTTGGATCTTTCCACCCCCTATTGCTTTCCACAAAGTTGAATTCTCCATTGATGGGTCATGTTACATTATTGGAGCTCCCTACATGACATTGTTTCAGTTTTGATTGCCACTGGCACCTTTACTTTGAGGGAGGCGCTTGTATCAGCTCTAGTCTAGAATAGACTGAATCCATCAAGCTCAATTTTGGTCACGTGAAGGATAAGGTGTCCAAATTCTGGATCTGTTCCTGGGCTCAGTTAAATCAGCCAGTCATTATTCTGAGAACATTGACAATGCTACCTCCAATGGCTTGGCTGTGTTTTGAGATGTTGCCTTTAATGATTTTTGTTTACGTCTGATTCTGTTCCTGCAAAGCGACTTGGAACAGTTTGCTAGAGTAAAGACGCAATGTAAAACAAGTTGCTGTTGTTGCCTGGGCAACCATGCAGAACAGACGAGCAACACCTACTCGAAAAACTCTATGACTGCTGGATATTGAATGTGATTGACTGCTTCCTTCAATTGATTGTACTTTAAGTAAATATCTCTGTATTGTTTGTGGATTAGTTTGGAGTGTCTACCTGTGGCTGCTATTAGTGGTATCTTCTTCGTTTTATTGAGGAGACATGGAGGCTGTTTGGGAGTCTTTGAAGGAACTGCAGGACTCTGTTTTTCTAATATCTCTTCAATAAAGCAGCATTTTTGTATCATCAGCACTTCACATCTTCACTGTTTTTGAAAGCTCTCTCTATTCACTGTTGAAACCATCACCTGTTCCTTTGTGATAAGATTTTTCTGGCATAAGATTGAACAGTGAATGGCAGGGTAAAAGGAAAAGGCAAGACATTGGCACAAAGTAATGATGCTCGTCGGAAGAGCCAGCGCAGACACGATGGGCTGAAAGGCCTCCGTGGGCTCCGTGCGACCTTCTGTGATTCGATGAGATTATTAATGACTTTGTTAACTTTACATCCCACCTCGTTAATATGCAACTTCCTATCCTAGCAGCTGATACAAGCAGACTAGACCCTGAGATTATTCAACACGAGATCAGAGCGGGTACCTGGTGACTTGAGCTCGCTGCTTGCTCTGAGCCACCTCCATCTTGGACACGGGATGCCAACATTTCAGGCAACAACCATGGGTACCAACCACTAGAACCCTGTTTCCGTAGATGTTGACATCCATCATGTGCCAGTCTCTACAAACCTTCAAGGCATGGCTACAATTCACTTACGGGTCACTTCAATGTTGTATCTCTGAGTGTAATTGTATTGTGATGCTGCAAGGGCACTTTGTGCTCAACCACAGCATCAAGGAATGGACCTTGAGTTTACATCTCCAGCATGTTAGCCACTGCCGCAGTGCTCACTCATTCGGAGTCTACCTGGATGTTCACAGCTTCCCTCCCTTGCCTTGTCTGTCTGCAATTTACATCTCAGCCACAGATACCAGGCTCACATTACTGCTGTATTACCCTGTCCTTTGGCACTAACACAAAACCAGGAAGTTTACAAGCATAGCATCATGCAGTATAGAAGACAACTCGCGGCCCTTCGACTCTGTATCACCAAAAATATACGACTACCGACACTCGTCCCACTCTCCCACAGTAGGCCCATAGCCTAGAATAGTTCATAGACTAGGGCTCTGAAGGAGGGTCACTGGACCCAAAACATTAACTCTGCTTTCTGTCCACAGATGATGTCAGACCTGCAGTTTTTTCCAGTAGTTTCTGATTTCCAACATCCAGAGTTCTTTCATTTTGTTTTCCCTGTAGTCTCGAGCTTGTTTTGGTTGTCAGCAGTCAAAGCCACCAAGGGTGACCCAGAACAGGTCATCAAAGCAGCCTTAGGATTCCAGGCCAAAGGGCTTGGACACTCTGAGCCAGCCCCTCAGAGCAGTCTCTTTCAGATCTTCTCTACACCAAGGCTTAGGAGTTAAATACGGGGCAGCCCGCCACTGATCTTTCTGCCTCATTGAGTGCCATTGTCCTCCCGGGATGAGCAAGAGGCAGAGATTATGGGGGGTGAGAATGGGCAGCACAGCTGTTACTGTCACTGTGTCCAAGATGGAGTCGAAGACTTTTTCCTGAGCGTGTGAGCAGATGGTGTTAATGTTCCGTGCTGTCAGAGGTGGTTGGGAGTGAAGGAAGATGCTGTAGTGAGAGTGATAGGGCATGCACCTTAATGAGAGGTGAGTAGAGTAGCAGACATAGTTGCGGGGTAAAGATGGTGATACTTATGCGAGCAGAGTGAAAAGGACATTGACCATTTCCCTACAGTGTTGGGCATTCCTCCAGACATCTGACCCCAGGGAGCAACTTTGGAACAGGCTGGAATGGCCTGGTGTTCTTACCTACACTGCTGATACTGAGGGTTGAGGATGCCCCGGGTTTGTACCACACAGTCCAACAGGACCTTCCAGCAATCAGGCGCCAAGTTTGCTCATCCAGGGGCAAATATCAGGAACCACGCGGGCTCCAGACTGACCGTCCTTATGAAGAGTGCACAACAGCCTTTTAAAGATGGCGCCAGTGCCAGGGATCCCAGTCAATTCGGTAATATCCCAGAGGCAGTGAATAGTTGCTGGAACGGTGAGTGGTAGAGTCGGGCTAGAATTGGACGATAGGGAGAAGAGTAAATTGTTAGCGAGGTGAGTCTGATAAGATCTTACTAGACCTCATGATGAGAAACCCCTCATGAAATCTATCCAACCTGAAACTGAGCCAAAACAAATCATGAGATTTGACCCTGTCTAGCCACCGTTGATTGCCGTGAAAGCCCATCTGGTTCACTAATGTCATTCAGGGACAAAAATCTGCCATCCTTACTTGGTCTGACTCCAGACACACAGCAATGTGATCAACTCTTAACTGCCCTCGGGGCAATAAGGGCTTGTCAATAAAATTAAGTAGAAAGTGGCCAAGCCGAGTACTAGAACTTTTTACTCTTACTATAGACTTCCGACGTGTGTAGATTTGATTGCTGTCTTTCCATTTTACCTCAAGTATTTCTCTTCACTCTCTCCTTCCTTCCCGGTCCATCTGAGTTTTCTGCGGTTGAGAGGGCTCACAACCTGCTGCAAAGGATCCTGTTAGCTAATCTCTGGCAAGCCAAAAAGATTCTCATTGCAGTTCTTTTCCCTCCCTTCTTGGCAAGACGGCCCTTGGCCTCTGACTATGGGTTCGTCATACAGCCATGACGGAGATTATTCACGGCTCAGCGAGTGGGGAGAACAGCAGCTGAGAGTGAGCTGTCAGCCACAGCTTGTTAGTCGACCATTAGACAGCACTAACACATGTGGCCCACTTAGATGCCAGCACCAGCCCCTCTCATTTCCCTTGCCTTGGCTGGTGCATTGTACGAGTCTCAGTGGCCCACCCCCGGCCTTTCACATCTCACTAGAATCTGTCAGACAATGTTTTAAAGAATACTATTGGCATAGGAAGGAGGACCTTTTCATTTGCACCTCCTGTACTTCAATATGGGTTGTATCCACAATTCCAACCTCAATAGCCCTATCCTTTTGGCACAACAAACAAAGTTTGGTTTATCGCTGCGAGGGCGTAGCCACCAAATAACATGCAAGGTTTGGTAAGATACATCAAAAAAACCCACTTGGCCTTATGCCAAGAATCTCTCCACCAAACCTCCACCTCACACGTTGCCAACAAAGCCATCAGTTTGAGCCCAATGTTTGAAGGGACTAGCTATATAAATGCAGAGCTTACAAGAGCAGGTCAGAGGCGAGGAGTCTTGCAGTGAGCAACTCACTTCCTGACTCCCCAAAGCCTGTCTACAATCTGCGAGTCAGAAGTCAGGAGTGTTGGGATGGAGTATTCCCCGCCTGCCTGGATAAGTGCAGCTCCAACAACACTCAGGAAGTCTGGCATCATCTGGAACAAAGCAGCCCACCTGATTGGCACCACATCCACAAACTGATGCTCAGTAGCAGTAGTGTGTGCTATCTACAAGATGCACTGCAGAATTTCACTAAACCTCCTTAGACAGCACCTTCCAAATCCACATCCACTTCCATCTGGAAGGACAAGGGCAGTAGATGCATGGGAACATGAGCAGCTGCAAATTCCTCTCCAAGCCACTCACCATCCTGACTTGGAAATAGATGGCCGTCCTTCACTGTCACTGGGTTAAAATCCTGGAATTTTCTCCCTAACAGCAATATGGGCCCACTAAGCAAGTGGACTGCCGAGGTTAAAGAAGGCAGCTCACCACTACCATCTCCAGGGCACTTTGAAATGTGAAATCAATGTCAGACAAACTGCCAACCTTCACTGAATGAATAGAAAAAATTAGAGAAGTTATGAAAAGACTTGAACTCTGTCAAATTGCTCTTGCAATATTAGTGAAGTTGCGGAGGATCATACAGTGATAATGTCATTGGACTAATAATAAAGAACCTTAGCTAACATCTGGGGACCTGGATTAAAATCCTGGATTGGAAGATGGTGAAATTTTATTTCAATAAATAGTTGGCCTGATTATGACTTGCATTTTTGAAAAAAACAACTCGTTTGGTTTACTATTGACCTTTTGAGAAGAAGGTCTGCGAGCCTTACCTGGTCTGACCTAATGTGACTCCAGACCCACCAATGTGTTTATCTCTTAACTGTCCTCTGGGCAACTAGAGATAGAAATATATGCTGGCCTAACCAGTAACATCCACATCACACAAATAAATCAAACCATTCCTGCAGGGATGGGACCAATGTGTGATGCTTTGTCTGAATCACAAATATCTTGCTTGTCCACCACTGAGCAGTTTCCACTTTGGAGGCTTGTTACTTTCATTGACTGCAACGTCTGGTTGAAATACCCATATCATGGATTGTTTTTTTTTGATCTATCAGAAAAACATCTTGGGCAGAATCGTCCACTATTTGTTCTAGATGTGATTGCAAGCATTAAAAGAAACAGGATCCCCTCCTCTCTACCCCACCCCTTCACTCCACCGTCATGAATATGAAAGCCTACCAGATTTATGTCTGTCGGGCACATATGGCTCAATAGTTGAGTGTGGTGGTGGAAAAGCACAGCACGTCAGGCAGTATCCAGGGAGTAGGAGAATCAATGTTTTCGGGCAAAAGCCCTTCATCAGGAATGAAGCTGTGAGCCAAGAGGGTGGTGATTCGCGACTCTAATCTCCAGCACCTGCAGTGCTCATTTTCACTTAGCGTTCAATAGACAATCCACCCAACAGGCAATCCACCATTAGTTAGGCCACTTTTGGAATATTGTATGCAATTCTGCTCTCCCTCCTAGCGGAAAGATGTGAAACCTGAAAGGGCTCAGAAAAGACTTACAAGGATGTTGCCAGGGTTGGAGGGTTTGAGCTATAGGGAGAGGCTGAACAGGCTGGGGCTGTTTTCCCTGGAGCATCAGAGGCTGAGGGGTGACCTTGTAGAGGTATATAAAATCATGAGGGGCATAGAGTCATAGGGATGTACAGCATGGAAACAGACCCTTCAGTCCAACCCGTCCATTCCGACCAGATATCCCAACCCAATCTAGTCCCACCTGCCAGCACCCGGCCCATATCCCTCCAAACCCTTCCTATTCATATACCCATCCAAATGCCTCTTAAATGTTGCAATTGTACCAGCCTCCACCACNNTATGCCCTCTAGTTCTGGACTCCCCAACCCCAAGGAAAAGACTTTGTCTATTTACCCTATGGCATGGATAAGATAAATAGACAAAGTCTTTTCCCTGGGTTGGGGAGTCCAGAACTAGAGGGCATATTGAGTTCTGCTACAGAGGTGAAATCAATTCTGTGGCTGGTGATTAATGTAAGCCAGCTAATCTACCATATACAAATGTTTTTCTCTCAACATTCCCCTTTCAACAATAAATGCACACACTCTCATTTGCAGTTTCAAGCTACCCAACATACATGATCAACAAATCAAAAGTCGTTCATGGACAAAGCTGTGATGTTTCTAGTCTGTCCCACTTTCATCAGTCTCTGCACAAACATTACAACCATTATCTCTACAAATTGCAGGTCTTCTAATGTCATGGATGTGAGTTATCATCAGTTCTGAAGAAGAACCATATCGGACTTGAAACCTTACGCTGGTTTTCTCTCCACTGATGCTGCTAGCCCTGCTGAGTTTCGCCAGCACTTTCTGTTTCTAATATCCTCATTGATACCTGTGCGTTCGTGGGGAGGATGTTCCTTCCTGGGAAGAATTGTACCTGTCATTAACCAAAGCAATTCAGCATCTTTCTGGGGTGGTAACTTGCAAAATATGTTGAGCAGTTGTTGCTAGTTTATTTTTTTGATTCAGATGGAAACTGTTGCTTCTGTGCCCCTGAGCAGTTCCAGAGAGGTTCCAACTCTGATGAGAACAGATGAGCTCTTTGCCAGGCAATTCAATAAACTAGCACACTTAGTTGCTGCATTGGTCACTGCAATAGCTGTCAGTTTGCCAAGATCTATGCACGATCTATGTAGCTGATTTCAGGCATCTTCAATTATATTGTTTCTTATTATTCCTTTCCCTTTTCGCATCATGATTTTTTTTCCCTTTTATTTTTGATGAATGTCTCTTCTGCTATCTTTTAATTACCAGCAGGTGCCAACTCTTTTCAAGAAAATTATTTCTTAGCCTCCCTATCTTCCTTGCCATGTTTAGCAACTCCCAAGGGACCCTAGGTTCCTCTGGCTTGTCTTAAAGGCTGCACTGGAAGCTAGCTGGAACTCCAGTCACAGATGCTGAGCTTGTCATATACCCTCATTTGTTTTAGATGATGGTCACCAGGAAGGCATTTAAGATCTGTAAGGACATCTTTGCTGTTTTTGATGATCTGTTCAGCAGTCAGTGGTTCACCAACCTGTGAAATGCTGCAAATATCTTCTGGCATGTGTAGGATTACCAATCCAAGCATTAATCTTCCTTCAACTGAGATGATTAGATTTTGCTTAACATCTGCTGTCTGGAACTTGTGACAATGCTTTAAGACGTGTATTTTGTCCTTTTGTTTAAAAGAGAGATTTTACGGCAGAAGTAATGAGCTGTCTACAAGAGCCATTAGACTAAACAGCTTGTGAGGCCTTGATGCTTTGTAAAAGTTGGAACAGTAGATGCGGCCTGGCTGGGTGTGGCCAGCTCTCACAGACCAGGATTTCTAGTTTTTATTTTTTATTTTTAACTTTGAGATTCAGCAGTTGCTGCTGTGGGCTTGAAGAAGTGGAAGCTATTTTTCCCTCTCTCAATTATAGCCAAAGGCTGGGGGCTATCTTTCTCAGCTGTTGGATTGTTTGGGAGACAAAATCTGTTTTTCTGAATTTGCCTTGTTGCCAAAGGGCGTGTATATGGGATATTACTATAATGGGACAGTTTGTTTTATTTATTCATTTTGTGGGATTTAAGCATCACTGGCTGGGCCAGCATTTATTGCCTGCCCCTAGTTGCCCTTACGAAAGTTGGTGGTGAGTTACGTCTTGAACTGCTGCAGTCCACCTGCTGTGAGTTGGCCCCTAATGCCCTTGGAGGGGGAATTCCAGGATTTTGACCAGCGACAGTGAAGGAACGGTGATATATTTCCAAGTCAGGATGGTGAGTGGCTTGGAGGGAACTTGAAGGTGGTTGTATTCCCATGTATCTGCTGCCCTTGTCCTTTTAGATGGAAGTGGTCATGGGTTTAGAATGTGCTGTCTGAGGATCTTTGGTGGATTTCTGTCCTGTGTCTTGTAGATAGTACACACTGCTGCTACTGAGCGCTGGTGGTGGAGGGAGTAGATGTTTGTGAATGTGGTGCCAATCAAGTGGGCTGCTTTGTCCTGGATGGTGTCAAGCTTCTTGAGTGTTGTTGGAGCTGCACTATCCAGGCAAGTGGGGAGTATTCCATTACACTCCTGACTCATGCCTTGCAGACGGTGGACAGACTTTGGGGAGTCAGGAGGTGAGTTAATTAGGAATAGTTACACTATCTATTATTCTGTTAAGTTTTCCAATGGAGTTAAGTTCTAAATTCTTCTTTTTATGTTTTTATTTTAGCTATAGTGTTTAAATAAATTGTGTTTTGCTTAACATTGAGTAGTTTGACCAACCATATTGCATCTGGAACACGGCTCTTCACAGTTACCTTAAAATCAGAAACAGTTAGCGTTGAGACTACCTTCTTCAAATATTTTGAGAGGGTCTGGTCTAGTCCCTAACAATTACTGATCTTCATTCTTCCTTTTGTATTGGGCTGTCAACTTCATTTGCCTTCTCGTGATGAGTGTTGTTCTGAAAGCTTTTGATAAGCCTCCGCGTGAAATACTAGCACGGAAAATTAAAGCACAATTGGGGGTTGTTTACTGACATGGATAGAGAGCTGGTTGGCAAACAGGAAGCAAAAAGTAGAAATAAATAGGTCTTTTTCTTTAAGTGGTAACCAGTGACTGGTGAGGTATTGCACGGATCAGTGCCTGTGCCACAGCTAGTCCCAACGTACATTAATGATTTAGGTGAAGGAACTAAATGTAATATCTCCACATTTACAGATGACTCAAAGTGTGGTGGGACTGTCAGCTGTAAGGTGAATGCAGAGCTGTTTCAGTGGGATTTGAACAAGTTGAGTGAGTGGGCAAATACATGACAGATTAACAAAATGCGGATAAATGTGAGATAACCCACTTTGGTGGCAAAAACAGGAGAGGCAGATTATTATCTGAACAGTGATAGATTGGAAAAGAGAGAGGCACCATGAGGTCTGAGTGTCCTTGTACACCAGTCTCTACAATTAAGCAGGCAGGTGTAGCAGACAATGAAAGAAAGCGAATCATATGCTGGTGTACATCGCGAGAGGAATTGAGTGCAGGAGCAGAGGTATCGAACTGCACTTATACAGGTGAAACCATAGCTCGAATATTGTGTGCAGTTTTAGTTTCCTTATCTGAGGAAAGATGTTCAGGCTATGGAGGAAATGTAACAAAGATTTACCAGACTGATTCCTGGGGTGGCAGGATTGATAGTTGAAGAGAGACTGGATCAGTTCGAACTATATTCTATATGGAGTTGAGAAGATTTAGGAGGGGGTGGTGTTGTTCTCACAGGAACCTATAAAATCCTAGCAGGATAAATATAGGAAGGACGTTCCCAAAGTCTGGGGAGTCCAGAACAAGAGATTCGCAGTCGAAGGATATGAGCTCGGCCATTTAAGATGAAGATGAGGAGAAATTTCTTCATGCAGGTGACAGTGAGCCTGTGGAATTCTCTGCCCCAGAAAGTGTTGAGATCAAAATATTGGATGTTTTCAAGAAGGAGTTAACTGTAGTTCTGAGGGTAGAAGTGATCCAAGGGAGAAAGCGGAAACAGGGCATTGAGTTTGATAATCAGCCATGATCAGATTGAGTTGTGGAACAGGCTCAAAGGACCGAATAGCTTACTCCTGTCCTTCCTATGTTTCTATGTTCTGTCATGTAGCCCCAATCTCACCAGCAATTGCTACATTTCTGAGTCACCACCCTGAGCTACCTTGCACAGGTCTGAGAAGCTTATGATCTTCAATGAAAATCTGGTATTCATCTCAATTCATGCACGTTCAGTTGATGTTCACAATCAGAAATTATTTATCACAGTTAAAGCTGATAATGCCAACCTATTGACTGATTCATTTATTGTTGTCAAATGTACTGAGAAAAGTGTTGATTTGTGTGCTATACAGGCAGATGATACCATATAAAGTGTGTCAGGGTAGCAGAGAGAGTGCAGAATACAGTGTTACAGCCATAGAGAAGGTGCAGAGACCTAGCAATCAGAATTAACGTTTGAGTGGTCTGTTCAAAACTCTGATAACAGCGGGGAAGAAGCTGTTCTTGAATCTATTTATACATGTAATCAAACTTTTACATCTTCTGCTCGATAGGAGAGCGTGCAAGATATTATAAATGGATGGGAGGGGTCTTTGGTTATGTTGGCTGTTTTCCTGAGGTAGTGGGAAATACCGTTAATAGATGGAAGATCGGTTTGCCTGATGGACTGGGCTGTGTTCACCTACCTCTGGAATTTAATATGGTCTTGGGAAGAGTAGTTGCCATACCACATTGTGGTGCATCCACATAGGATGTTGTCTATGGTGCATCTATAAAAATTGTTAAAGTCTTTGTGGACATGCCAAATTTCCTTAGCCTCCTGAGGAAGTAGAGGTGTTGTGCCTTCTTGGCTCTCAAGGATGGGTGGACCAGGACAGATTGTTGGTGATCAACACTCTTAGGAACTTGACTCTCTCAGCACTGTTGATTTATAAGAATCCTGACCTGACACATGTCCAACTGCTATCTTTATAGAATTGCTTTGCTTCTTTCGAACTAAACACTTCTATGTGAAAATGATTCAATTTCTTTCAGCTAACTTTCACATGTATTCTTTTCTTTTGCATAGTATTCTCCACAATACTCCCAACCTGCCTTCTGATATTGATCTTTCTGTTGGCCCATATGAATTTTTTTTTCTTTTCCTCTTCCAAGATGTTGTTCTTCTTTGACGTGGAATGGCTCTTGTCATTATGTAAACCCTTGTCTGTTCTCCTCTTAATACATTCCAGCTGATGACTGACAATCTTGGAACTTGTGTTTTTTAAGTGTAAATGTCTCCTCTCTCAGCAGACATTCTTTCACAGTAAAATCCACTGAACATGAGCTTATCTCTGACAAAATAATCTTTCTGTTGTCCAAGCTCTCAATATCCAACAAGTTGTGTCAGTGTGCCTCCAAATACTGATCAACAGTTTCCTCCCTTTTGTGGCTAATGTTGAACATGTAAATAACATGTCTTCAAAGCTTTTAAATTCTCTTCTTCTGCCCGAGCAAGGTTTAGATGGAAAAAGCTTTCCCCAGCACTGATGACACTGATTGCTACTGTTATTTGCTTAGTTCTTTTACTCAATTCTATTACGTTGTCTTGCCAGAGAACAGAAAATAAAATTCAATATTGTCTCATTTCTCCTTTCATTTCCACCTCACCAGCAGTGTAAAATTCACAGCCATTCAGTGTAAGCCAGCACTTCAAATTGTGACGACAGTTTTAATTCTTCCTTGCAATTTTTAATGAACAGTAATTGTCTCTCCTATTGCTTTGAAATTGTGCCCAATCTCAGCTTCACAACTCTGGTCCATGTTTCACCAATGAATATTTAATGGGTGTCACAAACTAAAACAGAAGCTTAATGCAGAGGTAGAAGTTACACAGTTACAGTCAGCCAATTAGTACACTGAGTACAAATGGCTTTCTTCAGCAGCCCGTGGTGCCAGAAGGGAAGGTACCAAAGAGATACTCCAGTAACTTGAGGAGGTGTTCTTAGGAGCATCACACTGGCCATCCTTTGAATGAGACATTAAACAAAGGCTCTTTCTGCACTCTCACACTGACATAGCACTACTAAAAGAACATTGAGAGAGTTGTAACTGATGTCCAGAACATCAACCAGCACTAACGAAAATCAAAACATCCTTGTTGTTTGAGGAATCTTGCTGTGTATAAATTACTTTCCCAGTTTCCTCATTATAACAGTAAGCATTCTTCATTTACTGTGAAGAGCTCTGGTAACTGCCCGAAGTAATGAAAGGCCCTTTACGAATGCATGTGGTATTTTTAATTCAGGGAGTCCCTCATGAGCCCACATCGCTGGTGTAAGAGCCTGATTTACAAGCAGAGAATTGCACACTGAGGAAATTAACTTGGTTTCTAAAATCACACTAGAGCCTCAATCTCCCTAATCATTGTCCTTGCTTCCAGCCTTACTACTCTGCAAAACTCTCGACAGTTTTCACCTTGAGCATCCTTCACTCCTTCTGTCCTGTTGGAGGTTGTGCCTTGTGCTATTAATGTTCTAAGCGCTGAAATGGTCTTTGCAAACATTTTTGCTCCTCACCCTCTCCCTGAGGCTGTTGCCTTTTGGCCGAACTTGTCTTGATATCTCATTAACCTTGAGTGACGCAACTGTAAAAATGAAAGTTGTTCTTTGAGGTTCTCCATTGGTAACGTAAACCAGTAAAAGCAGCTGCAACCTTTCGTAAAACTGGAAGGAAAAGGAATATCAGGAAATGGTGCTGAGTGATACTGAAAGCACAATCTACAGCTTCGCTAACAACCAGATACTGACCTAATTAAAAAGCCTTTAACGTGTAGAAGTGATGGCGTACCCTACTGCATTTTCACGCACCAACTTGATAAATGAAAGTGAGAGTTCACCAGAACATTAAATATAGTTCACAGCATTGCCAGTCTGTGACTGTTTAACTTCTCAAAGTCTGAAATTTGAGAGGATGCTGCATTTTCATGAGGAGAGGTAATGGGTTCTGTCCCAAACATGATCATAATTTCTCCTGGAAAAGTATCACTCATGAGATTTCCGCAAATCCCCAGTAACTCCTCAACTTACTGGACTGCCTCTTGGACACCTGACTTTCTGGGTCTATGGCATGAGTACTGCTGCTGAAGAAATACACTCATATCAGAAATACATCAATTAACCTAATATAATGAGGGTTTCCCTGCAGCTTCTTAGAGTTTAATGTCTAGATAGGGTCACAAATTCCAGCCGGTGCTCAAAGAGTGGGTATATATTAAGTATTTATTATATATGGTATTGTATTTATCATGACATAGGGCCATAGCAGTGGTGAATGAGGCCATTCTGCCCTTTGAATTAAAATGAGCTCATAACTGAACATTCCAGTCCAATTTCTCATCTCTCCATCCCCACCCTACACCAACGTTAAGTGTCTATTTCTCCCTGTACTTGTCCAATCTCCTCTTGATATCATTGGTACTGATAGTTGCCTCAGTGTGATCTGGACAAGTTGAGCAAGTAGGCAAACGCATGGCAGATGAAGTAAAATGAAACTAAACTGGGGATTTGTTCTGCTGCTGGGAAAGGCAATGGACTGGTGGCAATATCACTGGGCTGTTAATCCAGAAACTTTGGTAATTGTTCTGGGGACCCAGGTTCAAATCCCACATGGCTGATGGTGGAATTTGAATTCAGTAAATACCTGGAATTACGAGCATTCTTGAATCCATTCCTGCTTTTCAGGGACAAAAAAAATCTGATTCACTCATGTTGTTTAGGGAAGGAAGCTGCCATCCTCACCCGGTCTGGCCTACATGTGACTCCAGGCAATGTGGTTGACTCTTAAAATGTCCTCTGGGCAATTTGGAATGGGCAATAAATGCTGGCCAACCAGTGACGCCCTCATCCAATGAATGAGAAAAAAAATCTCGTGAGTGAATGTTTCTCTGGAAGAAAGTTTGATGGTTAGGACAGAGCAGTGTGAGACCCCGGAATCACTTCTCATAAAAATAAGGTTGTCCAATTTGGAGGCAAAAGCAGGAAGGCAGATTATTATCTGGTTGGAAATTTATTGGGAAACAGGGTGGCGCAATGAGACCCTCGATGTCCTTGTAAAGCAGTCCCTGAAAGTACGCATGCAGATGAAGCTGGAGGTAAAGACGAAAAATGGCCTGTTGACCATCATACTGAGAGGATTTGAGTACAGAAGCAGGGATGTCTTGCTGTTTTTGGTAAGACTACATCTGGGCTACTGCGTGCAGTTTCGATCTCCTTACCTGAGGGAGGGTGCTCTGGCCATGGAGGGAATGCAGGGCTGTGACCATCGATCTGTCCCAGCTGTGATTTTGTTTTTAAATATCGAAGTGGCATTGCACTTTTTGGGAGCCATGATGGCCAAGTGGGACGGGCAAGATCAGAAGTTACACAATACCAGGTTATAGTCCATCGGGCTTATTTGAAATCGCAACTTTCGGAGTCAGACTTCACCATATGAAGGAGCAGCACTCTGAAAGCTTGTGATTTCAAATAATTCTGATGGGCTATAACCTAGTGTCATGTGACTTTGGACTTCATGAAAGAGCTGCCGTGGAAGCTTCAAGCTTTCTTTTTGTGCCATTGCCCCTCGGACTCCCAACCAAGACCATGATGGCACAGCAATCTTGAGTCATAACATTTGGGGCAGGTCAGGGGTAAGGGAGAAATAACATCCTACAGTCTTTGGAACAGTGCATGGCCCGAAAATATTGCATTTAGTTAAACCCAGGGCCATTTAAGGCAGAAGATTAACACAATGCTTAACATTTTACATTGGATGGGCTTCAGCTCCAATAATAGGCTCAATTTGTATCGTTTTCAAATTTTTTTGGTTCGCTGGTAGTCAAATCTTACCTCAGGTGTCATGGAAATATGATTTGCAAGAGGGCATTTACGTTTCCATAATCAAGGAATTATCAATGACTCGGTTGAACCAAATAGTGTTGTAGTGAGAGCCAGATAGAACCTCTGAGTTCTAGATTGGTTACAGCACAAATGAAAGAAGTCCTACAGCCAATTGTCTGTGCCAATGTGGCTCTCTGCATGATCTATATGTGCCCATTCAATTCTCGATCTGGACTGATCTAGCTGATTGCGTCCCAGAGAAGCAAGTTGGTCACTGAGCTGCATTTAGTCTCCTGTCTCTGATTCAGAAAGGTTGTGACTTGAGATCCACTCCGAAGCAATGTGCTCCAAGTTACAGCTGACACTCTGGTGGAGAGCTGCACTATCAGAGAGGCCGTTCTTTCAACCAGATGTTGAACAGAAGGTACACCTACCTCCTCAGTCAAATCATAAAAACTCTCATGTTGCTATTTTAATGACCAGCAGAGACCATTCTCCTTTCCAAAATTTCTCCCCTCAAGTTGCATCTATCGAAAAGAAACACAAGACCACAATTTGCACAAATTGTCTGCCACATTTCCTCTTTTCTGGAGATTGCCTGCACTGTCGAGTGAACATTGCTGAATGTAAAGCTTTCTGGGAGCGAATGTTGAGAAATGAGTCTTTGATTTTATTCTAATGTCACTGGGTAATGGATGAAGGGACTGCTCAAGGTTAAAGTTTGGCCATTCACATTTCTGGTGGCTTGCCCCTCTCATCGAACATCGTTTCAAACTGATTTGGATGAATTAATCCAAGTCATGGTGGTACATTCTGGAGTTCCACTTTCATGGCATTGATTTTCAAAGCAGAGATAAACACATCAAAGCACACTTGTTGCCAATAGCAACGTATCCTCTTCCCAGTATTCAAGATGGCGGCATGCCATTGTGGCACACTGCCTCCTGGGAAATGATAGTGGCTGCTTGCAGATGGAGACGCTCTGGCACTTGGGAAGCAGCACTGGGGAGAAGCCCTGGGTTACCTTGGCGACGTTGCTTGAGCTCCCACAGGGCCTTGCCAGGCAGACACAGCCAATGAGATCTTTCATCTCAAACAATTTAGCCGTGAGCGATGCCAAACTCCATGGGGTTGTCAGCTTCTACCTTGCTTCCTGCGATTATTACGGCAAAATTAACATTAGCAAAAATAGTCGCCGCTGAATAATTAATCACAGCAGCAGCTGGTAACCCCTCTGTTAACACTTAGTGCCTCTGTGATGAGCATCTGCAGTAAAACATCAACCGATACTTCTCCTCAAGGCTCGTTTCCATCTGCTTTAGAAAGGCATTGCAGAAAGAGATCATTCTGCCCATCGTTACTGGGCCAGCACTTGGGTACCTACCTACCCCAGAGCCCTGCAGCTCTTTAAGAATTCACCTCATTAGCTTTTATAGGTTAATCTTGAATCTGCTTCTATCGCCCTCTCAAACAGCCTATTCCAGCTCCTAACAGCTCATGGTGTAGTGTCTTCTCGTCTGAGTTTTACACCAGATACTTTTCAATCTGTGTCCTCTGACTAGGAAACCTTCTGTCACTGGTTATGTTCTCTTCATTTATTCTATCAAAATGGTGCAATGATATGGCTGGGAATTTAGTGCCATTTGTGTGGACCAATGGGTTTGAATGTGCAACGATCACTCACTGTCAGGGTCAGCTCATGGTTGCCATCCCTCCTGGATTGGCCTGGGACCCCCAAGAACTATAGATGAACCAGCAAAGCTGCAGAGAAGGAATTGCACCCTTAAATGCATTCCCGTTATTTTGTTTGAACACTTGAACAAAAATATTGGAAGGTGGGAAAAAATGCACTTTGACCAACAGTCAGGAATCATTCCATTGGGTAAAGACGAGTCTGTTACGGATCAGTCGGTGATGGACCATGACAGTGTTTGCCAACAGATCAACAATGAGCCCTTGGATGATGGGATGGTTGGAAATGATGAAGTCATGCGAGGATGCCTCCAAAAACCTATCAAACTGTTATTGGTTATCTTATTTCAGTTGGATGGTAACTCCAAAGGAATATTCAGTGTCCTCTATTGCATACTTTGGATTGACAGATTGAAATTCGGTTTGATTGAATAAGTTGTATCCGCTCTCTTAGGAGAAGAGAAGGCTATGATAGTGATTTTCTAAATTATGGGCAGGCTGGACAGAGTGGATAGGGAGAAGCTGTTCCCACTTGTGAGAGTAACAAGAATGAGAGGGCACAGATTTAAAGTGAAGTGCAAAAGACGCAAGGATGGTGTGAGAAAAATACCTTTTTCACACAGTGTGTGGTTAGGGTATGGAATGCATGGCCTGGCAATGTGGTAGAGGCAGGTTGAATTAACAGGCGTGTTATGGGTGGTTATGTGAATAGGTATGGTGTGTACAGGGATGTGGGGTAAAGGCAGGAGGTTAGCATGCGATAATACAGATGGAGCAAGCACGATGGGCCGAATGGCCTCTTTCTATGCTGTAACAGTTCCGTGGTTCTGTAAAAGTTGTACTTTTGTTCCTTCATTTCAGTAGGACTGTTTTGAACATTTTGTGTTTGCTGATTCTGTGCTCAGCCAGGTGAGAGATGCGAGGATGATCACTAACAAAATATTCCAAGACAGGGCAATGGTGTTCCTGTCTTCCCACCCCTGTACCTTGCATTCCATGTGGGATTACCAATACCACTTGGAGTCACCCTTGGAGGTTTGACCACACGATGTCTGACCATGTGACATCTGATCTTGTGACAGCTGACTATCTCCATGCCTATGCAGATTGTCCCAATGTATTTCATAGCTAGCATTCATATCTGGACGGGGCTTCCAGACACCTTAGTCTTGGGTCAATTGGAATGTGTACTCCAATGGGGAAAGGGTGAAGATACAAACATTTAGGACCAGCAAAGATCAGCCATTCCACTGAGTCTACCCCTAATGGCTGGATAACAAGTTATGATGCACAGTGTTGCTGACAGTTTTGTTTCAATTCCTGCACTGGGTGAAGTTATCTTGAAGTTTTCTCCTTCTCAACCTCTTCCCTTAGATTAAACCACCACTTGTTGTCTCTATCTAAGAGAAAGCTGCCCTATGTTCTATTGAGACTGTGGCAACTTTACCTTCATGCTATGAATTAATCCACTGTCAGCCAGTCTCCCCAAATGACTTAGTCATAGAGTCATGGAATTGTACAGCATGGAAGCAGACTCTTTGGTCCAACTTGCCCATGCATGGGCAGCCTGGTGGTTCAGTGTTTAACACTGCTGGCTCACAGCACCAGGGACCTGGGTTCGATTCCACCCTCAGGGGACTGTCTGTGTGGAGTTTCTCCCTGTGTCTGCGAGGATTTCCTTCAGGTGCTCCGGTTACCTCCCAGAGTGAAAAGATATGCAAATTGGGTCAGTTGGCCCAGAGAAATTGCCCATAATGTCCCAGGGATATGCAAGACTGGGTGAGTTAACCATGGGGAATGTGGGGTTACAGGGATTGAGTATGGGGATTGCTCCAGGTGGGGTGCTCTTCAGAGGGTCAGTATGGACTCAATGGGCTGAATGGCCTGTGTCCGCATTGTAGGGATTCTATGCCGAGCAGATATCCTCAATTAATCTAGTCCCATCGGGCCATATCTCTCTAAACATTTCCTATTCAGAAATCCATCCAGATGCCTTTTAAATATTGTCATTGAACCTTCACCACTTCCTCTGGCAGCTCATTCCATATAGACACCAAGCTTTGTGGTCCCTTTTAAATCTTTCCCCTCTCATCTTAAACCTATGCCCTCCAGTTTTGGACCAACCCCCCCTCTCCCATCACAGGGAAAAGACCTTGTCTATTTACTCTACCCATGCCCCTCATGATTTTATAAATCCCTATAAGGTCACCCTTCAGCCTCCAACAACTCCAGGGAAAACAGCTCCAGCCTATTCAGCAACTCCCTGTAGCTCAAGCACTTCAATCCTGGCACATCCTTTTAAATCTTTTCTTCAGCTTTTCAAGTTTCACAACATCTTTTCTATATCAGGAAGACCAGAATTGAATGCAGTATTCCAAAAATGGCCAAACTAATGTCCTGTCCAGCCTCAACATGGCACTTGTCACCATCATCATCAAATGTGTTAAATCTGTTGGTGAAACCAAATTAAATACAACAGTCAGTTGTCAAGAGAATATAACGATTCTATATGCAAACATGTAATTGTGGAACAGGAATAGGCTATTCAGCTATTCAGTAACATCATAGCTGATCTGTCACTTCAGTTCTACAGTCGAGAGTGTGGTGCTGGGAAAGGACAGCAGGTCGGGCAGCATCTGAGGAGCAGGAGAGTTTCAGGCAAAAGCCCTTCATCAGGAAATGGGCTTTTGCCCGAAGCGTTGACTCTCCTGCTTCTCGGATGCGACCCGACATGCTGTGCTTTTCCAGCACCACTCTCTCGATTCTAATCTCCAGCATCTGCTGTCCTCACTTTCACCCACTTCAACTCTACATTCTTGTCCACCCCCAGTAACCTTTAATTCCCTGGTTAGTCAAAAATGTATCTGTCTTTGCTTCAAAATTATTTGACAATTGTCTCCACAATTCTAGGGCAATGAGATTTCTAAAGAGACTCAAGTCTCTGAGAGATACAAATCGATCATCACTCCCATGGTAAATGCACGATCCCTATATTTTTAAACAGTGTCCCTGAGCTGCGGTCTCCATTACAAGGCAGCATGCTAACCTAGCCCTGTCAAGCCCTCTCATTCATCTCAACAAGGTCATCTCATATTCCTCCAAATGCCAATGACTATGAGCCTAAACATTCTTCACAAGATCCCCTCATCCCCTGCACCCCAATCAACACTATCAGTTGAGTGAACCTTCTCCGAATTGCTTCTAATGTTTTAATATCTTTTTCTGAATCTGGGAACACAACACTCCAGATGTGGTCTCATCAACCTTCACCTCTTACTCTGAGATTATGCCCCTGTAGATGTAAGTTTGATTGCTGAGCTGGAAGGTTTGTTTTCAGAGGTTTCATCACCATACTAGGTGACATCACCATACTAGGTGACATCACCATACTAGGTGACATCACCACCAACCCAAGGAAACCTAAACATATAAATAGAAAGTGGGTCACTAACACCAGCATCTCACAGGAGGCTCGCTGATGATGTTACCTAATATGGTGTTGAAATGTCTGAAAACGAACCTTCCAGCTCAGTGAATAAACTTACATCCAGAACCTCAACCTGAGCTACAAATGTTCTCTAAAGTCACTTTTATGTCCCTGTTTCTATATTTATGAACTAAGGGGGAGGCATCTTATCCACATCCACTCTGTCACAACCTATAAGAAACTTGCAAGTTGCAATGAGATCACCTCTCATTCCTTCAAGCTCTGAAGAATACGCACCCATTTTGCTCAACCTGGCGTGCCATGTCTTCATGAAACATGCCTGTCATCCCAAGGATTAATCCAGTGACAGAGAAAATTACTGCAAGTGTTGGAATCTGTCCTGAAAACATAAACCACAGTGGGTCTGGTGGCATCCTTGGAGAGAGATCCAGCTGATGTTTTGAGTCTTCATTCGAGCTCTTTGAACATCAACATTTCCCAATCCCAGACTACTTCAGAAATATTCTGCCTTTTGTTTTTGCCTTCTGGAAATCAAAGGATTGTGCATCCTTCAGTTCTCCTTTCTCCATTTTGTGTGTAACTTCCTCAAAAAAAAGCTCTGATAGGTAACAACGAGATATAGATTGGCTGGGTGAGGGGACAGGAAGAATAGAAAAGGAGAGTAGTAATTGAATGGAGAGAGACGGCAGAACACCATGAATGAGGGATTTGGATGTCCCAGTGTGTGATTCAAAAAATGTTAGCCTGCAGATCCAGTGAGTGATTAGGAAGGCAAATGGAATGTTGTTGCTGACAAAATATACTGTGTGAAAGGAGATGCAGGGTGACCAAGGATAGGGAGAGTGGGGGCAAGAGGTTCATGTGATAAAACCTCTCACAGTATCTGCTGTCAGTGTTTGCAAAACTCAACTATTCCTCCTCCCCTTGGAAATAACCTGGAAATCCAGCGATAACATAATGAAGTAGGAATGTTGAAATCATGGGCTCCCGTTCTAACTTGTTCTACCCGTAGAAAGCCAGGAACCAAAGCACAGTTACTATTGGAGTCGAGAGTGTGTTGCTGGGAAAACACAGCAGGTTAGACAGTGTCTGAGGAGCAGGAGAATTGACGCTTTGGGGGTAAGCCTTTCATCAGTTTATCCCCAAAATGTCAATTCTCCTGGTCCTCGGATGCTGTCTGACCTGCTGTGTTTTCCCAGCAACATACTTTCGACTCTGATCTCCAGCATCTGCAGACCTTAGTTTCTCACAGTTACTATTGGACCCAGTGCCTGGGAACGAGTCATGCCAAAAGATTATGGAAATATATTGTCCTCCTCTTGATTCTGTGTTAATGACCAGTGCTAGATTCATCCAATGGTCTTATCTGTTGGAACCTGTGAAGCTACATTGACCATGTAGTTAAAATCCTTGTGAATCTTCCTAATGTTCTGTCCTGGGGCAGAAGATTGAGGTCCTGAAACAATAATGCATCTTGCACCTTTTGAAATCATTCAGGGGTTCTGGGAGAAAGTGAGGACTGCAGATGCTGGAGACCAGAGTTGAAAAGTGTGGTGCTGGAAAAGCGACCCTTGTGAATCTTCCTAATATTCTGTCCTGGGGCAGAAGATTGAGGTCCTGAAACAATAATGCATCTTGCACCTTTTGAAATCATTGATGTTGTATCTTCAGGGGTTCTGGGAGAAAGTGAAGAAGGGCTTATGGCCGAAACATCAATTCTCCTGCTCCTCGGATGCTGCCTGGCCTGCTGCGCTTTTCCAACTCTTCAGGGGTTCTGTTGGCCTTCCTCACTGAAAGAGACCAATGGTGATTAGACCATTGGACCATAAGATGGAGGAACAGAAGTAGGCCATTCAGCCCATCAGTCTGCTCCACCATTCAATGAGATCATGGCTGGCCTGATAATCCTCAGTTCCACTTTCCCTTCTTTTCCCACACAAGGAGAAACAACCCTTCTATACTAACCCTGTCAAGTTCCCAAAGAATCTTATCTTGGTTCAATAGGGTCACCTCTCATTCTTCCAAACTTCAACGAGTACAGGCCCAAATAAAACAGTCCTTCCATACCTTGTGTCAACCCAGTGGACCTTCTCTGGACTGCCTCCCTTTTTTCAGGTAAGAGGCCCAGAACTGCTCGCAGTATTCCAGGTGTGGTCTAACTAGGGTCTTTTAATGTTTTTGTGAAACCTCCCTAACGTTTCGACTTCATATCTAGTGTCCAAGGCTCAACTACCTTCAGCAGCCTCATCAATGACCTTCCTTCCAACATAAAGTCAGAAATGAGGATGTTCACTGTTGATTTCGCAACGTTTCTACCATTCATGACTTCTCAGATACTGAAGCAGTTCATTTTCAAATGTACCAAGATCTGAACAATATTAAGGCTTGGGCTGACAGGTCACAAATAATATTTGCGCCAACAAAATGTCAGATGATGACCATCGCCAAGAAGAGACTATCTAGCTACCACCCCATGACATTCAATAGTGTTGCCACCACTCAATTCCCACAATCAACACCCTGGGGTTATTGATTAGAAACAGAACTGGACTCTACACATAAACATAGAGGCTACAAGAGCAGGTCAGTGGTTAGGAATACCATGGTGAATAACTCACCTTCTGACTGCCCAAAGTTTGTCCACCATCTACGAGGCACACATCAGGAGTGTAATGGAACACTCTCCACTTGCCTGGATGTGTGCAGCCCCAACAATACTCAAGAAGCTTGACACCATCAAGAAAAAGCAGCCAACTTTATTAGTACCACATTCATAATCATTCACTCCCTCCACCAGCAACACTCAGTAGCAGCAGTGTGGACTAACTATAAGCTATGCTGCAGAAATTTATCAAAGATGATTAGACAGCACCTACCAAACCCATGACCACTTCCATCTAGAAGGACAAGGACAGCAGATATATGGAAACACCCCCACCTGCAATTTCCCTCCAAGCCACTCACGATCCTGACTTAGAAAAACAGCACTGTTCCTTCACTGTTGCTGGGTCAAAATCCTAGAATTCCCTCCATAAGGGCATTGTGGCAAATGGAGTCCAGTGGTTCAAGAAGGCAGCTCACCATCAGCTTCTCGAGGGCAACTAGGGTGGGCAGTAAATGCTGGTCAGTCGGTGACACCCAGGTCGCACGAGTGAATTTTAAAATTTCCCTTTGAAATAAAGGCTAACATTCCACTTGCTTCCCTGATTAAATGCAGAATTTGGATGCTAGCTTTTGTGATATATACACAAGGATAGCCAAATCCCTCTGTCCTGTAGCCTTCTACACAGCCATGGCTTATAGCGTCTGGTAACCTACTGCCAAATCAGGCCTGGCTGCTTTGCTCAGGGGTAGGATGTTTCTCTACGCTAACATTCCATCAAAGTGACAACAGCCAATGGCTCCGCAGCAATGTCACAACCCAATAGGTCAGGATGAAAAGAGTCAATGGGTTGCACAGCAACAGGTTCCCCAATGAATCTTCTCCTCAGTCTGCCTCAGAGAGAATAGTGGCAATCTGGAACTCCCTCTCCGTGAAAAGCTTTAGAGGGGAAGAGTCAGTTGGGAAAGTTAAAACTAAGATTTTTCTAGGGCAAGGATAATGGAACTGAAGCAGGGAAATGGAGTAAAATTGCTGGAGAAATTCAGTGTGTCTGGTAGGATCTGTAGCGAGAAAGCAGCGTTAACATTTGGAGTCCAATGTCCCTTCATTAGAACTGAAATGGTATTACAGTCCAGGCTTAACTGAATGGTAGAGCAGACATGATGGGCTGAATGGCTGCCTCCTATTCCTATGACTGGGATCTTGAAGACAGTGATGATGAAAATAACTCCCTTTATACTGTCTAGGTGAAGACAAATAAATAGATCCTTGCTAGCTCCTGTTGAATCGCAGTGCAGCATTGATTGATCATAACAGTACCACCACAGAGGGAAAGAGAGAAAACAAATCTGAAATTGGAAATAGAACTGGCAACGTCATCTTTCCCAGAATGCACTGTATCAAAGGGACGCAACAGTATCCTCCCACTGCAAGAAGTGACAAATTGAAACCGCATAACACATTGTGGCATGTGGCTATAAACATTTGTCGGAAGATTATAACACTTGGCAGAAGATTTCATTAGTGAGCAAGCGACTGAGATTTACAGCTTTCTTTCTGTTGCAATGTCTTTGGCTCCAGTTCCTTTTGAAACAGAATTGATTTTTGTTAGTGCGGAAATAGAAATGATTAATGTGAGACCAGACATTTCAAGAGTTCTCTTCTCCAACTTACGGCCATCAATTGGTGTGGGCAACCGAAGCAAACTTGGGTTAGTGGTCCTGCCATGTGGTTTTCACAAGTGGATAGATATTTACGAGATATGGGCTACACGGGCAAAGCTGCCTTCTTGAGCTGCTGGGGGGAAACAGGAACACCTTCAGTGCTGTTCAGAAATTCAAGGATTTGATTCAGCAACAGTGAAGAAATGGCAATATAAATCCTGGGCAAGCTGGTGCATTATGGGAGGCCTAGTTGAATTTGAGAACTAGGCTTTCCACAGACGTGGCAGGGTGCAGTCCAGTAAAGGAAATTTCCTGGATCAGGAGGCGTAACTTGCTCTCCTGAAGCCAATGATGCCATTCTGGTTTATGCTGCCTTCACACTGTTGAGTCTAAACTGAATGTTCAGTTCAGCTCTCTTCTGTTGCAGGTTAAAGTGCTCATGGTCTGCTCTCGTGCTAGCCCGGTACCCCAACTGGCTCCCAGTGGGCATGTGGAAATGGGCATAGACAGTGTTCCTTCCAACTTTTCTCTTGCTTTTCTTCCGACATGACAGCTCCCTGCATCCAACATATTGTCTCCTTTTAGCAACAGCTACTGCATTTAGAGAGTGTCCTTAATACGGTAAGACATCTTGGGGCCATATAATCATCTGATTGCAACCTTAGATCCCACAAGCCCACCTACCCCGTAATAGCCTCTCACCCCATGCTGAGCAACAATTTGTGCTTAAAGGGCTGTGTTCCCATCAGAGAGTTCCAAAGACTCAGTGCTGTCAGGGAACAAAAAAACATTTCCCCTCATTTCTGCTTAAAACAGGTGACCTGTTACTTTTAAACAGCGACCCCGAGTTAGAGATTCTCCCAAAAGAGGTAATGTTTTTTCCACATTCAAACTGTAAAGACCCTTCAGGATTTTATGTTTCAATGAAACTGAAGTTTACTCTTATAAGCTTCAGCGGATACAAGCCCAATTTGTCCAACCTTTCCTCACAGGGCAATCTACTCATTCCCAGAGTTAAACATAGAGAACTTCACTGAAGTGCTTCCTTCAATGAGGTGCAGTCTAATCCTCCAAATGTGGATTCATCAATGCCCCACATACATGAAGCATAAACTCCTAGGGTTTATGTTCAATTCCCCATGACATAAATGATAACGTTACATTAGTTTCTCTAATTACTTATTATAGCTGCACACTAACCTTTTATGAATCATGCTCTAGGACAGCCAGCTCCCTCTGTATCTCAAAACTTTGCAATTTCTCACCATTTTCAATTTATGTTTCGACAGTCTTCTTTCTGTCATAGTGGAAAACTTTACATATTGTACATCTCATAGAGTCATGGGGATGTACAGCACGGAAACAAACCTTACAGGCCAACTCGTCCATGCTGATTGGAATTAATTTAGTCCCATTTGCCAGCACCCAGCCCATATCCCTCTAAACCCTTCCTATTCATATACCCTTCCAGATGCCTTTTAAATGTTGTAATTGTGTCAGCCTCCACCACTTCCATTGCCATACACGTACCACCCTCTGCATGAAAAATTGCCTCTTAGGTCCTTTTGAAATCTTTCCCCTCTCACCTTAAACCTATGCCCTCTAGTTTTGGACTCCTCCTACCCAGGAAAATACCTTGTCTATTTCTCCTATCCATGCCCCTCATGATTTTATAAATCTTTATAAAGTCACCTCTCAGCCTCCGACCCCACAGGGTAATTAACCCCAGCCTATTCAGCCTCTCCCTATAGCTCAAACCCTCCAACCCTGGAAACATCCTTGTAAATCCTTACTGAATCCTTTCAAGTTTCACAACATCTTCTCCTGTAACAGAGAGGCCAGCGTTGCACACAATTTTCCAAATGTGGGCTAAACAATGACCTCTACAGCCACAATATGACCTCCCAACCGCTGTACTCAATGCACTGACCAATAAAGGAAAGTGTAGCAACACCTTCTTCACCATTCTATCTACCTGCATCTGGGGCATGTTGCAAGAAACAGACTTGTTAAAAAGGACCCCATTTTATACAGCGTGAGAAGAGAGTGCAGATTGGTTCAGTCGTTGTTGGCATGGAGATGCAGCAAGAACAGTCAGCTGTCTGTCTTAATTCTCAGACCAGGCAGGTAGTTTCTGAATGGCCAGGGTGTTGCAATAGAGATTGGCTGTATCATGGAGTCATAGTGTCACACAGATGTACAGCATGGAAACAGTCCCTTCGGTCCAACCTGTCCATGCCAACCAGATAACCCATTGTAATATGGTTCCATTTTCCAGCACTTGGCCCATATCTCTCTCAACTCTTCCTATTCATACAGCTGTCCATATGCCTTTTAAATGTTGCAATTGTACCAGCCTCCACCACTTCCTCTGGCAACTCATTCCACACACGTACCACCCTCTGCATGAAAAAGCTATTCCTTAGGTCCCTTTTATATATTTCCCCTCTTACCCTAAACTTATGCCCTCTAGTTCTGGACTCCCCACCCCAGGGAAAAGATTTTGTCTATTTATCCTATCCGTAGAAGAGTATAAAGGAAGTAGGAGTATTCTTAAGAGGAAAATCAGGAGGGCAAAAAGGGGACATGAGATAGCGTTGACAAATGGGATTAAGGAGAATTTAAAGGGTTTTTATAAATAGAAATCTAGGGAAGTGATTGCTGGGTCCCTTGCTGAGATATTTGTATCGATAGTCACAGGTGAGGTGCCAGAAGACTGGAGGTCTATAACCTCTATAAGGTCACCCCTCAGCCTCTGATGCTCCAGGGAAAACAGCCTCAGCCTATTCAACCTCTCCCTATAGCTCAAATCCTCCAACCCTGGTAATATCCTTGTAAATCTTTTCTGAAGCCTTTCAAGTTTCACAACATCCTTCTGATAGGAAAGAGAGCAGAATTGCATGCAATATTCCAACAGTGGCCTAACCAATGTCCTGTACAGCCGCAACATGACCTCCCAACTCTTATACTCAATGCTCTGACCAATAAAGGAAAGCATAGCAAACGCTTTCTTCACTATCCTTTCTACCTGCGACTCCACTTTCAAGGAGCTATGAACCTGCAGTCCAAGGTTTCTTTGTTCAGTAACACTCCCTGAGACCTTACCATTAAGTATGTAAGTCCTGCTAAGATTTGCTTTTCCAAAATGCAGCACCTCACATTTAGCTAAATTAAACTCCATCTGCCACTCTCAGCCCATTGGCCTATCTGATCAAGATCCCATTGTAATCTGAGATAACCTTCTTCGCTGTCCACTACACGTCCAATTTTGGTGTCATCTACAAATTTACTAACTCTGCCTCTTATGCTCACATCCAAATCATTTGTATATATGACGAAAAGTAATGGATCCAGCACTGATCCTTGTGGCACTCCACTGGTCACAGGCCTCCAGTCTGAAAAATAACCCTCCACCGCCACCTTCTGTCTTCTACCTTTGAGCCAGTTCTATATCCAAATGGCTAGTTCTCCCTGTATTCCATGAGATCTAACCTTGTTAATCAGTCTCCCATGGGGAACTTTGACGAATGCCTTACTGAAGTCCAAATAGATCACATCCACTGCTCTGTCCTCATCAATCTTCTTTGTTACTTTTTCAAAAAACTCAAGTTTGTGAGACATGATTTCCCACACGCAAAGCCATGTTGGCTATCCCTAATCAGTCCTTGCCTTTCCAAATACATGTACATCCTGTCCCTCAGGATCTCTCAAAAACTTGCCCACCACCAATGTCAGGCTCACTGGTCTATAGTTCCCTGGCTTGTCCTTACCACCTTTCTTAAAAAGTGGCACCACGTTAGCCAACCTCCTGTCTTCTGGCATCTCACCTGTGACTATCGATACAAATATCTCAGCAAGGGGCCCAGCAATCACTTCCCTAGATTTCTATTTATAAAAACCCTTTAAATTCTCCTTAATCCCATTTGCCAAAGCTATCTCATGTCCCCTTTTTGCCCTCCTGATTTTCCTCTTAAGAATACTCCTACTTTCTTTATACTCTTCTACGGATTCATTCAAACTATCCTGTCTATACTTACATATGCTTCCTTCTTTTCCTTAACCAAACCCTCAATTTCTTTAGTCATCCAGCATTCCTGACACCTACCAACCTTTTCTTTCACCCTAACAGGAATATACTTTCTCTGGATTCTCATCATCTCATTTCTGAGGCTTCCCATTTTCCTGCGAGCATCTGCCCCCAATCAGCTTTTGAAAAGTTCTTGCCTAATACCGTCAAAATTGTCCTTTCTCCAATTTAGAACTTCACCTTTTAGATCTGGTCTACCCTTTTGCATCACTATTTTAACACTAATGGAATTATGGTCGCTGGCCACAAAGTGCTCCCCCACTTAACCTCAGTCACCTGCCCTGCCTTATTTCCCAAGAGTAGGTCAAGTTTTGCACCTTCTCTCGTAGGTAACATCCACATATTGATTCAGAAAATTTTCTTGTACACATTTAACAAATTCCTCTCCATCTAAACCCTGAACACTATGTCCCAGTCTATGTTTGCAAAGTTAAAATCCCTTACCGTATCCACCCTCTTGTTCTTACAGATAGCTGAAATCTTCTTACAAATTTGTTTCTCAATTTCGCATTGACTATTAGGGGGTGTATAATACAATCCCAATAAGGTGATCATCCATTTCTTATTTCTCAGTTCCACTCAAGTAACTTCCCTGGATGTATTTCCAGGAATATCCTCTCTCGGTGCAGTTGCAATGCTATCCCTTTCAAACCGCCACTCGCCCTCCTCTCTTGCCTCCCTTTCTGTCCTTCCTCTTGCATTTGTATCCTGGAACATTAAGCTGCCAGTCCTGTCCATCCCTGAGCCATGTTTCTGTAATTGCTATGATATCCATTCCCATGTTTCGAGCCATGCCGTAAGTTCACCTGTCTTCCCAGTTAAGCCTCTTGCACTGAAGTAAATGCAGTTTAATTTATCAGTCCTACCTTGTCCCTGCTTTGTCCCTGCCTGCCCTGACTGTTTGGAACATTAAGCTGCCAGTCCTGTCAATCCCTGAGCCATGTTTCTGTAATTGCTATGATATCCATTCCCATGTTTCGAGCCATGCCCTAAGTTCACCTGTCTTCCCAGTTAAGCCTCTTGCATTGAATTAAATGCAGTTTAATTTATCAGTCCTACCTTGTCCCTGCCTGCCCTGACTGTTTGATTAACTTCTTTGCTCAACTGTTCCAGTCTCAGATTTATCTTTTTCCTCACTACCTCCCTGGTTCCCAACCCTCCCTGGTTCCCAACCCTCCCCTCCCCACCTTACTCGTTTAAATCCTTGCGAGCAGCTCTCGCAAATCTCTCTGCCAGTATATTAGTTCCCTTCCAATTCAGGTGCAATCCACCCTTCCTGTACAAGTCACTTCTACCCCAGAGGAGATTTCAATGATCCAAAAATGTGAATCCTTCTCCCATACACCAGCTCCTCAGCCATGCATTCATCTGCTCAATCCTCCTATTCCTACCCTCACTAGTTCATAGCATTGGGAGTAATCCAAATATTACTGCCCTCAAGAACCTCCTTTTTAAATGCCTGCCTAATTTTCTATATTCTTCCTTCAAAATCTCAACCTTTTCCTTCCTTGGTCATTGGTTCCAATGTGTACAATGACCTCCTGTTGGTCCCTCTCCCCTTTGAGAACATTCTGCACCCTCTCTGAAACATCCTTGATCGTGGCACCAGGGAGGCAACACACCGTTCTGATTTTTTGTTGCTGGCCAAAAAACCTTTGTTTATGCCTCTGACTAGAGACTCCCCTAACAAGGTCGATCGCTTGGAACCTGACATAGTCCTCATTAGATTAGAGCCTGTCTCATTACCATAAACTTGGCTGTTCGTGCTACATTCCTCTGAGAGTCTATCACCTCCTACATTTTCCAAAACAGCATACTTGTTTGAAATAGGGATAGCCACAGAAGACTTCTGCACTACCTGCCTACCCGTCCTGCCCCTCCTGCCTACCCATCCTATCTGGAGTTAACCTATCTACCTGACTGTATCTGCGGTGTTTCTCACTGCCTATAACTGCCATCCATATACCCCCCTTGCTCTTGTAAATTCCTCATTGCCTCTAACTATCATTCCAACTGATCCATTTGATCTGATAGGATTCACAACCAAAGACATTTATTGCAGATATAATCCTCAGTAACACGTAAACTCGGCCTAATTTCCCACATCCAACAAGAAGACTATATCACTCTACTAAAGGCCATTTTGCTCCTTCACAATCTACCAACCTAGAAAATAGCACAGTCTTATTGCTCTACAAAACACTGCTGCAGGCTAGCATAATACTTATGGCTTATTTTTTGAAAATTTAATCAAGAGAAAAATCTCAATAAAATATGTAATCAAGAAAGAATCCATTCCACTCACTATCGTAGATTTACAGCAAGGCTATACTTAAAATTATTCACTTATCTGTTTCTGTGCTGTGACCTCTCCCAAACAGGTTCCTCCAAGATCAGTTGTGAATTTCAATGTTTGTTAAGTTTTCCAAGACACACTCCGATGTCCAGAGATACATGAATTCAAATAGCAAAGGCAGTAACTGTGCAGGTTCACTGCTGTGTCAGTTAGCAGTGTGGGTTTTTCTCTCTCTCCTTCACTGACCATGTATTGTATATTGTCTTGTCCTTCTCCCTTTTAAAAGTGCCGTTGTTTTGACTTTTCTTCTCCAAAGTTCCAAAACAATGCAATGGACTATTAAACAGTAAATGCTGCTCCAAGAATTTGAGGAAAACACCTAAAAAAAAAAGGAGCAGCCTATTTACAACCATAAATTTCTCTCATCCTCCATCTTGGAATACCTCCCCATGATACCTTGTTTTTTGAAAAAGCTACGATGAATGTACAAATTACTTTTTACTACATAGAACAAGGTCTTTTATATTTATAAACATAACCTGTAGCACATGCATCATGCTCAGAAACTGACGCATGGTCTTAAATTGCTTTGCAGCGTAATTGTTAGCACAGTCAGGACTTTTCAATAAATGATTTCTAGAATCATTTGTAATACACTTTTCTGAGGCTTACAACCAGGAGCTGATTGAATATGATTAACTTGGAGCCAGCTGCGAATGATTGATCGGACTTGTTGTCAGTCATGGTCACTAGGACATGTGACCTCCAGATCTTTACACCTATTCTGAACCTCCGACATTACTCATTCATATGGAAGGCAAAACATCTTTTTGGTTTGAAAGCAGCATCCTGGAGTTTTGAGGTTCTGCCCTTTAATTTGCCTTCTCGCTCTTCATATTACCAATACAGAACCTCTTTTTTTTTAACCCTGCCTATGTCATGTACGTATGGACCATGACGGCCTGATTCTATCCCTCCCATTGTTAAGTATCCCAAGCCCTGGATGGAATCTTCCCAGCCACTCAATGAGGTTGCAGTGCCACAAAATGTGGGAGGGTCATGTGCGACAGACAGTGAGAAACTTCTCTATGTTGAGAGGAAGAAGTCCCATTTTCAAACAAGTGTTGAGTGACGAGATGATATTCTCACCAGTGACAGGCGGGAGGCGTATCTGGACACATTAGCATGAATTCACCTCCTATTCTCACCTCATTGATATGAGGATTCCCATTCTCCCAGCTATGGGACAGAAACCGGTGATAATTCAGCACGGTAGCTCTGTGGTTCGCGCTGCTGCCTCACAACATCAGGGACCAGGTTTGATTCCACCCTCAAGGGGCTGTCTGTGTGTTGTTTGCACGTTCTCCCTGTGTCTCTGTGAGTTTCCTCCGACAGTCCAAAGATGTGCAGGTTAGATGGATTGGCCATGGGAAATGCAGGGAGTTAGGTCTGGGTGGGATGCTCTTCAGAGGGTCAGTGTGGACTGGTTGGATCAAATGGCTTGCTTCCACACTGTAGGGATTCTATGATTAACTGACAGGGAGCTCAGAGGGGTAACCTGATGATTCCAGTGCACAGCTTGCTCCACCGGACTGCTGACTCTTCGAATCCTTACAGCATGGAAGCAGGCGATTTGGCCCAACAAGTCTATGCTGACTCTCTGAAGAGCATCCCACCAAGATCCACCCCCTTGCCAATCCATATAAGCCAGTTTTTCCCATGCATGGCTAACCCACCTATCCTACACATCCCTGGACACTACAGGGCAATTTAGTATGGTCAATCCACCTAATCTGCACATCTTTGGACAGTAGGAAGAAACCAGAGCACCGGGGAAACTCACAGAGCCACAGGGAGAATGTGCAAACTCCACACAGGCAGTGACCCGAGGCTGGAATCGAACACAGATTCCTGGGGCTGTGAGGTAGCAGTGCTACACACATACAGACATACACACACACACAGACACAGACATACGCACACACACACACAGACATATACACGCATGCGTGCACAAACACACTTACTCACTCACTCACTCACTAAAAAGTCTGGTGACAATTCCACTCTCCCTGATATAGCTGCGGCAATTGGCAGGAGCTGTGCAGGGTAGCTGCTGACTGCCTGCCTTTGACAGGGTACATGAAAGACAAGGCCAGTGCTTTTTGTGCATGGAGATGAAGTCAGAGAGAAAATGAAGAGCTCAAATAGCGGTGGATAAATCAACAAAGGCAAGTGGATACAATGCAGCTTCATAACCTGAGGATAACCTAATGGATTTCAGTAAAATGAAGCGTATTCAATGTTCTGATGTAAGGAAATGGAGAATCAAATTTGAGCATAACAAGCTCCCACACGCAACAAGACAAAGAACCAAATTGTCTCTATTGCACTGATGATAGTTGCAGTTAGGTGAGACGTTTGAGTGCAGTGAGCAGTCGAACAGTTTTGAGGTCATACATAAAAATGAATTTCAGTAAATCGCGGCACGATAAAGGGTCAATTTTGGCAGTGAGAATCCTGGAAGATGACAGAGCATCCAAAGTGTAGTCATACATTAGTTCAATGGGCTTATGATCTGGCATATGGAGTAAGGTGATCAACAATGAGACAATATCACACAGTTCATAGAAAGCCAGTGACACTTCATTGAAGAGTTTTTTTTTAAATGTTACCACTCAATGCATTAAAATTGTATAATAATAGCTCATGAGTTAATATAGCTAATCAAACAGAAAGCCACTGAGTGGTGGTGCCAGCAAAGGTGGTATTACAGTCTTACAGCTTGCTTTTCGTCGTTAGAGTGTTCCTTATAACAACAGCATGCTAGTGTAAGAGTTCGCTATATTCAGTGCGCTGACTCAGTGTTGCTGCCTTACACCGAGTCACTACTGAAGCAATCAAAGGAATGCAAATCACTCGTTCCGTGCTACATCTGGCCAAGTACGTCATGTAAAAGAGTTGCTAATTGGTGCCTAAGGAAGTGACAGAACATTTCTTCCAGCCAAGTCGACATTGTTTTTAATGTCTTCGTTAAGCTGGAAAGAGCAAGAGAGCAAATGAGGTAGGAGAAAGTGAGGACTGCAGATGCTGGAGATCAGAGGCAAGAGTGTGGTGCTGGAAAAGCACAGCAGGTCAGGCAGCATCCGAAGAGCAGGAGAGTTGACGTTTCGGGCATAAACCATTAGGAATCTTAAACCAAATGAGGTAGTTAAATGCTACATATTCATAGCCCACAGAAGGGAGGATTGGTGGACTTGTGGTACGACAGTGGCCTTTTTCAATCGAAGCATGTTAAAATGGATGTCTTAAAATGTTTTAAGATCAAGAACGCATTTTTTACGAACCATCTGTTCTAACATTTGCGTTCTTGCTTTAGGCAGTGATTTCTCAGTGGTATTGCATGCTGACTGCCTGGACCCAAAGTCTAAGAAAGGCTCTTTGACCTCCAATACAGTGCTGCCATTCCCAAAAACCCTCTACTGCCTCGGTGATAAACTAAATAACCAATTACATTCTACAACAAGGCATCCTAAAGCAATTTAAGAGGGAAAAAAAAAGACATAAAATGGAACTGTGTTTATGTCTTTTAAGAGGTCATAGCTTTAGGATAAGGGGTAACAGATTTTTAATAGAGATGAGGAGAAGTTACTTTTCTCAAAAAGGTCCTGAATCTGCGGCATTAGCTACACCAACGTCTGGTGGTAGATCAGGTTGAACTGCCTGTTCCGGCTGCTGGTTCTTATATACTTTTTGAAAATTCATTTCGGAATGTGGGTCAGCATTTATTGCCCAGGCGCAAATTCCCTTCTAAAGGTGATGATGACCAGTTTTCTTGAAACACTGTGGTTGCCCCAGAATGACCAGAGGGAGTGAATTCCAGGATTTTGAACCTGCGACAGCGAAGGAACAGCGATGTATTTTCAAGTCAGGATGGTGAATGGCTTGGAGGGAGCCTACAGATGGTGGTGTTCTCATGTATCTGCTGTCCTTGTCCTTCGAGATGGTAGTGTGTTTGGAAGATGTTGTCTAATGATCTTTGGTGAATTTCTGCAGTGTCGTATGTGGAAGGTATACACTGCTGTAACTCAGTGTTGGTGATGGAGAGTAGCGATGTATGTGGATATGGTTGCATTGTCCTGCATGGAATCAAGCTTCTTGAGAGTTGTTGGAGCTGCAATCATCCAGGCAAGTGGGGTACATTCCATCACGCTCCTGACTTGGGAATTGGAGATGGTGGACAGGCTTTAGGGGGTCAGCAGGTGAGCAGAGTTCCTCGAATTGCTTTTGCGACCACAACATTTTATATAGCTGGTCCATTTTCATAGTATTTTTCATGACCTCAGGGCACGCCAGCATGGCTTTCAGCCAATTAAAACATGTTCTAAAGTATTATTAGGGTCAACATTGATATTGTTAATGTTGTACTGCAGGACAATTATCTGCCTATTCATGCACAGCAAGCTCCCATAATCAACATTGTGAAAATGGTTTTCCGATTTTGTTTGAAGGACAATCTTTGACTGGGACACCCACATGCATGCATCTGCTCTTTGTTGAATAATGCCTTGGGATCTGCTGTGTCCACATAAAAGGAGAAAATGGGGTTAATGTCAAAAGTGGCATCTCTGAAACTGCCACAATTCAGTCCTATAATTGATTTTGGACTTGTGGTCCCTGGGGTGTCTCAGAGGAGAGAGTGCAACCCATTTAGACGTGGCTGGTAACCGCTAACTTAGTGTGAGGAGTCGACAGCTCAGCCCCATTCCTGCTATTGCATTCAGCAGTTCAGGACCAGCCCCACAAGTCTTGAATAAATTCCACTGAGAAATGCACACGGAGTTGTTGCTGGCAGATGCCTGGTTAGATAAGTGTTTGCTGGAGGAGGCGGGGGAGCAGAGTATTAACCTATATACACTAAATCCTTACTAATGAGGATAAGTGCAGATCAGAATCACAAGTCGGAAGTAATCCAAACTGGTTTGGTTTGTCTGAACTGCACCGACACTTAGGCTTCTATAACCTTTTTGCTGTACAGACGCTGAGACTTTTAGCCTTTTGAACTTGCTTTTGCTGTTCAGAACAGATAGATGAGTAGGCAGTCAGGTATTGAATTGACTATTCTTGTATTCATACACTGCCTTATTATTAAAGACAGGCAGTCAGAAGTAGATGGATAGCAATAGGTGTACAGATAGCAGACAGACAACCAGATAAATAAACAGACTAAGGTGCCATGTTTATGCCGCTTTATCATGTTACACAGGGAGAAACAAATAGATAGGTGAAATCATATAGAGAGAGGATAAATGCATGCTTCATAGCTCCTTGTTGCTGCCTTATGTCTCAATTTTCTGATTGAAGCAACAAAATTCAGATTTTGATAGTCTAATCTAGCAAACGTTTTATGTTTTAGTGAGAGATCTGTTCTCATATGTGGGTTCGCCTATGCATGAGTGGGTTTGTACATGAACGTAGGCACACAGGCGTGTGATCAGCCCGAGTCCAAACACATCTCATTGCTCTGTGCATACTTACAGGCTTATACATGAGTACCTAAGTGTTTGATGTTTGCACGTGTACAGAAAGTATGTGCATGTATGGTATACATGTGGGGAATGCGTCCATTGGCATCTGTTCACGTGTCAGCATGCATGTTAACTTAAAGAAGATTTGTTTTAATGGCAGATTAAACTGCAGAAGCATTAGTATTAGCTAACTTGGAGACTGCAAGACAATGCAAAGCAGTTTATTGCTGTTTTGACAAGTAAGTTTCCAATTACTGTAATTTGATAGATGCCACTTGTGAAGAGTAAGTAATCTTGATTGACACTGCAGAATAAAATTAAAGACTGCTGCTTTTTTTCTGTCATTCTTCCCCCTCTTTGTCTCCCCCTATTATCTCTGGAGCAGGACCACATGGACACAGTTTACACAGAGGCATCTGAACGATTGTCCTTCTTTAGCACTGCAAAATTGTACAATTCTACTTTCATTGATTTCTTACGATGGTCTAATTCATCTCTTATTCAAACTATGCTTGTATCATCCTTTTTTTAAAATGTAAATGCCTTTGGCTTTTCTATTCCTGCTGGTCAGTTTGATGGTAAAAGTCACAACATACCTTGGGAAGGTTGTATTTGGGCAGGCAGTTAAATTGTAGTGTGTGTGGCCTAGTCACATCAATGAAGCCTCCAGGTTAACCTTTGTGACATTGCTGATTATAGAACTGGGAAAATGGAGAAAGCAAATCCAGTCAAGTTGAAACTTCCACCCAGGAAGTTAAACAAACAACTGAAAGCAGCTTTTTTGACAGGTAGGTAAAATCAGAAACAGAGAAAGAGATCAGAAAGACTGTGAGACAGACAGATAGATAGATAGATAGATAGATAGATAGATAGATAGATAGATAGATAGATA
>NC_057712.1:122908689-122933723 GCF_004010195.1 Chiloscyllium plagiosum
GATAGATAGATAGATAGATAGATAGATAGATAGATAGATAGACAGACAGACAGACAGACAGACAGACGGACGAATGGACGGATGGATAGATAGATTGAGTCATAGATAGACCGATAGATAGATAGAGTCATAGATAGAGATATAGACAGATAGATAGACCGATAGATAGGTAGGTAGATAGGTAGATAGATAGATAGAGTCATAGATAGAGATATAGACAGATAGATAGATATACAGACAGACAGACAGACAGTTAAATAAATAGAGAAGTAGAGAAAGAGAAACACACTGAACTCATTTATTGTATCATACCTTCATCAGATCAACATTTATCAGTCATATTTCTGTAAGCTGCAATTGTTACGTGATTTGGTCAGTTTTGTCAATAATGCTCTGTAGTTTCTACGGCTCCTTCTATGAAAAATTGCTTTCTGATGCTATTCCTGAATGATCAATTTTTAAAATTATGAACAGAATCTTATAGGGGCTTAAGCAACGTAGGGCAGAGTGAGACATGTGGCGGAATCAGACAGGAAGTCTGACAAGAGTGTGGTGCTGGAAAAGCACAGCTGGTCAGGCAGCATCTAAGGAGCAGCAGAATCGATGTTCCTGATGAAGGGCTTATGCCCGAAACATCGACTCTCCTGCTCCTCGGATGCTGCCTGACCTGCTGTGTTTTTCCAGCGCCACACTCTTGACTCTGATCTCCAGCATCTGCAGTCCACCATTTCTCCTAGGAAGTCTGGCAAGGTCCATCTTGACGTTGGGAGTTCCTTGTTGCATCTTTTAAGCATCTGCCAAGCACAAGACATGTTTCTATCTTGGCAGCAACAATTTGCCAAGTAAACGGGATTATAATTTGTCAAATGCTTTGTTCACAGCTCAGTTGCCCTCATTAATATTCAACTTCCTACCCTACCAATTGTGACAAACAAACTCAACTTTGATCATTCTCAACGTGAGAGTCAGAGCATCTTCAGCTCGCTGCTAGCTGCAGGGAGCTTCCACCTTGATCAGCAACAGACAGCAACTCAGGGCACGATCTGGAGGTGCCAGTTGTATGCATACCCCACCCAACATTTGCCAACCCCTTGCCATTATTGTGGCACCACTCCGATCCACCTACAGACTGCTTAGGCAGCACAGGCCTGCTTTGCAGGGTGCACCAGTGACTAACAGTGCTGCATGGGCACTTTGGACACAAGGCCAGAGTCTCAGCTCGCATGGTTGGACCAGGTTACACCTCAGGGCTGCTTACTCGCTCCCTTAGCATGCACTCTCTTAACACCTTGATGCTTGCACCATCCAAGCCTTGCTTTGCCAGTTTGTGTGCCACACCACCAGATAGCGTGCCTTGTTGGGCAGCAACCCTCCCTCTCACGGCATGCTGTCATGTTACATCAACCTCAAATCTGTTCCATGTGCCAGTACCTTTGGTCTCCTTAACTGAGAAAGGACGTGCCAGCACTGGAGGGGGTGCAGAGGAAGTTCACTGGGTTGATTTGGGAGTTCAAAGGGCTGGCTTATGAGGGAGAGATTGAGTAGACTGAGACTATAATCAAGATTACACTGGTGCTGGAAAAGCACAGCAGGTCAAGCCGCATCCGAGGAGCTGGAGAATCCACGTTTCAGGAAAAAGCCCTTCACCAGGAACCTGAAATGTCGATTTTCCTGCTCCTCGGATGCTGCCTGACCTGCTGTGCTTTTCCAGCACCACTCTAATCTTGATTCTGATCTGCAGCCCTCACTTTCACCCAGACTGGGACTGTATACATTGGATTTAGAAGAATGACAGCGTGGGGATCTTATGGAAACACATAAAACTATGAAGGGAATAGATAACATAGAGGCAGAGAGCTTGTTCCACCGATAGGTGAAACTCAAACTAGGGGGCATAGCCTCAAAATAAGGAGGAGCAAGTTTTGAACAGAGTTAAGGAGGAATTTCTTCACCCAAAGGGTTGTGAATCTGTGGAATTCCCTGCCCAGTGAATGGCTCCCTCGTTGAATGTTTTTAAGTCAAAGATAGATTTTTTGAACAGGAAAGGAATTAAGGGTTATGGTGAGCAGGCGGGAAAGTGGAGCTGAGTCCATGTAAAGATCAGCCATGATCTTATTGAATAGCAGAACAGGCTTGAAGGGCCAGCCAGCCTACTCCTGCTCCTAGTTCTTAGGTTCTTAAAAGCAGACAGCCATGTCTCAAAGTCTTCAGGGGGAGCAACTCGATTAAAGGCCTTTTGGAGTCAAAGGCAGCATCCCAGGGTCCATGCCTTCGCAGAACAGGGACTGGGGCACTGTCAGTCCTGTGAACCCACAGAGGACAATTTTGGGCGAGTGGGCCACAGTTGGTCACCAGGCTCTTCTCCATAAAGTTAGGGGATGACAGGGTAAGTGACAGCCCTGCTCCTGCCGGAAGGAGGCACAGGAATCAATTGTCCAGGATTGCAGGTTGCAGTTGGAAGGAAGAAAAGATGACAATTCTGAAGTATTTGTGAAAGATATGGTCAAGCATGGCTGGGAAGGGAGTCATCCAGGAGCGAGTTCAGGATCACCCTGGTTTCAGGATGCAGGGTGGGGAGGGGGAGCCAGTGAATGGTCACACCCAGCCTGGTCTCCCTAGACTGACTGTCGGCCTTCATAGTGACAGGATTCAAGTACAGCATCAATGCATTAATACAGGGCATTGGTGAGACCCACCTGGAATAGTATGTGCTGGTTTGGTCACCTTATCTGAGGAAGGGACTTGAGGTCATTTTCGTTAGAGAGAAGAAGGCTAAGAGGTGACTTAATTGAGACATGTAAGATAATCAGAGGGTTAGATAGGGTGGACAAGGAGAGTTTTTTTTTCCTCAGATGGTGATGGCTAGCATGAGGGGACATAGCTTTAAATTACATATAGGACAGATGTCAGAGGTAGGTTCTTTACTCAGAGAATAGTAGGGGCATGGAATGCCCTGCCCGCAACAGTAATAGACTCGCCAACTTTAAGGGCTTTTAAATGGTCATTGGATAAACATATGGAGGAGTGTAGGTTAGATGGGCTTCAGATTGGTTCCACAGTTTGACGCAACATCGAGGGCCAAAGGGCCTGTACTGCACTGGAATGTTCTATGTTCTTGCGACAGAGGGAATGCAGTGAAGGTTTACCATATTGAGTCCTGCGATGACAGGACTGACGTGTGAGGAGAGATTGAGTTGGTTGAGAGTGTATTCACTGGAAGTTTAGAAGAATGAGGGGGGTCTCAGCGAGACCTGTGACATTCTAACAAGCAGGTCAGATGCAGAAAGGACGTTATTGGTGGTGACAGGATCCACAACCTTGAGTCTTAGTTGAACGAAAAAGGATAAAGCTTTCAGAACGGAAATGAAGAGAAATTTCTTCAGTGCTGAGACTATGGATTTCTCTGCCCTAGAGAAATGGGGGTCAATGGATACCAGGAGAGGACGGGATTAGATACTGAGTTAGCTAATCAGCCATTGAATGCTGCAGTGCAGGACAGGCTCAATAGGCTAAATGGCCTATCTTGCCCCTATCTTTTACACTTCTACTGTAAAGGTCTTAGCATCCAGGGCAGTGCAAGGTAATCAAACTAATCTGTTAACTCTGTTTATCTCAACACATTGAGTATATTTAAGACTGAGATAAGACAGACTCTTGATTGTCAAGGAGATCAAGGGTTACAGGGAGACAGCAGGAGAATGGGGTTGAGAAACTTATCAGGCATGATTGAATGGCAGAGCAGATGATGGACTGAATGGCCTAATTTCTGCTCCTACGTCTTACAGTCTTAGGATCATTCTGCGTGGCCTGCCAAGTACTTGCAGAAACGTTTGTTCTTTTTAAGTTGAAGATTACACCCCTCTTCTTCAATTTGAATTTTTCTTCCTTTGAGTCAGCAACAAAGTCATTGTGGGTGACTTCAGACTGCAATGGAACACTGGAGCAGTAGAGGACGAGTATCTGGCCTGTGTCAGGGTGGTTTCCTTCAGCAGTTTTGTTGAGGAGCTGACCAGAGCAAAGGCTATTTTAGACCCAGTATTATATATCGTTGTTGTAAAAGCACCTTGACGGATGAGTGACCATAATATTTTACATTATATTTGAAAGGAGACAATTCAGTCTGAAGCAGGAATTGTAAATTTGAATAAAGGAACTTATGAAGGCAAGAATTGGCTGAGGTGGATTGGGAAAATACAATAAAAGGCATAAATTTACATATACTTAAGAAGGGAGCAAGAGGGAAGTTATAGGGAAAATATTAGAATCTGATTTGATTCGATTTATTGTTGATTTGATTTATTGCTGTCACATGTACCTAAGTGCAGTGAAATGTTTTGTTTTGTGAACAGTATGGGCAGATCATAGTAAACAAGGACATACTGTTACAACATGGGATAACCCCCCCCCCCCCCACCCCGGCTAATTTAAACCAGCAACACAAAAGACATTTACCCTGTGTGGTAATTTGTGAAAATTTGAGAGGCCAAAAACTATTTAAAGTAAAAACTAACAACGTTATTTCTTAAAGTATAACAGAGAATAATTAACCAACAACTATTTACAACTCCTTCCTCTAACCTACCTTTTACCTTCACCTTCTATAATACCAGTCCAATAAAACCTCCAATTAAGATTTATCAAAAATTCAAATTTCAAAACCAGGCAGGTGTCGCATCTTTTCTTTGTATCTTCCTCTGGAGATTTTCTTCCCAGGATTTCTCTTCCACAAGTTGTTGATAGATAAATGTACCTTTAAGAGACCTGTGTTTCAGGCAATTTGTACATGTTAGTGGCTTGGCAGTTCTCCCCCTCTGTTCAGTTTTCCCCGGTCTTATGCCCCCAAAACATTGGATTGCGTCATTGGCTTTTAAGATTGTCAATATGATCAATTCAAACTCGGTTGGAGTTTGTGTTTTGGGGGGTATAAATTAAACCAATTGGCCTAATTCGAATTTGTTTTTGTCTCCAGGCAACCGGCTCTCTTAGCTGCTGGACCACATTTCTTGTTCAGAACACTTGGTGCTATCAGATAGTTCTGCTAGCTTTTAACTCTCTTAAAAGTACAGTACACTTCTACACCTTCATAATAATATAGACCATAGGATGTTTAGGCAGAATAAGGCACACAAGGTGACAGCTGCACAGGAGGTGCGCAAAGCAAAATCAACCTTATGAAAACTGAGAGAGTCTATTCATCAGTCTAATAACGTCAGGGAAGAAGCTGTTCTTGAACCTGTTGGTGCATGTGTTCAAGCTTCTGTATCTTCTGCTCTATTATAAAAAATAGGAAATTGAGACACTTGGATGATAATGATTTATTGGGTTTGGTTAGTGTCCCTTCCCACATCTCCTGCCACCAGCTCAGATTCACCACAGAGACACGGCATTGACCCCTGAGCCAGCAGCAGCTAGTGATTATAAATGGACACAACCTTCTCCACTATCGGATTGTGTGTATTAGCCAAGCCATGACTGCGCGTCATCTTGTGAATCCTTTGTTCCCATTTACTACTTCTGCCCCACTGGATGTTGTGGAGGTATTCCTACTAGGGACTGATCTATGAACTCTGACCTGAATTCTATGGGGTCAGGGGAATCCACAGGAGATGGTCAGGGGTGGCTGCAGGGTGCTCCAACTCTGATCCTCTGAGGGGGGAGAGAGAGTGAGAAACCCAAGCCTTTCTAACCGAGGTGTGTGAGTCTGGCAAAGGACCCAGAAGAGGCTGTCACTTCAAAGCATAGAAAGGGTTTGGATAAATGTTTCCACCTGGAATGACTTGTCATCCATTTACTGCACAGTTTGATGTTGACATTTCAGTTTAAGGCTGATTTTCGGCTTGAGCAGTCATGACGAGAACATGTCTGCGAAGTGGTACAGGGCCCGTCATTGATTTCCTTATTCATCCAACACGTAAGGACAGCAAATCACGGACTGACATGGTGCAATTTCCAGATATGTTCACTGAGCCTGTGCCAGGCACGGCTACCCTTTACATTTTACAGCTTATTGTCAGCAGAGAAATGATGCCTCTTCATCACAATCAGAATAACAAGCCACTTCAGGAGAAGATTTCTCCTGTTATTTGTATTGTTCTGTCTCCTCTTCAATCTCTCATAGCTTCTTTGTAGGTCAACAAGTGGGGAACTGGGACAGACAATGTAAAAGGAGAAATGAGACTGTGTTAAAGCTTTGATGAATGTTGAATGCCGTGGTTACATTTGGCGTCATACAAAGAGCACAGAAGGAGGCCTTTGGGCCGTTATGCCTGTGGTGACGATTTGATAAAATGCCCAACTATTCCTCCTTCCCAGTTCTTCCTTTTTGAATTTCTGGAACTACGAATGAATCTATTTCCAGCCCTGTTTCCAACCGATGCATTCCAGATTGTAAAGACTCTGGTTTGAAAAGGAAATCTCCACATCTCCCCTTTGCCAGCATTCTCAGTGCGTTGATAATTGAGACTGGTTCGCTAACCTTTAACGTTGCTGTCAGAGGGTGCCTCACTCTGTGGGAGTTGCTGATGGGCCGAAGCCTTGCACGGACTCAAAATCTGCGCTTTCCACCTCAAACCACCCAATGTTCAATGACAGGTTGATTGAACGTGAAAGTGGAACCATTTCTCTGATTTCTCTTTTAGTTGAGGGATGGGAGAGACAGGGCCCTGGGATTTCTGTGGGGATTATCCATGTCTCCACACGAGACAGGTGCAGCATTTGGCCAATATCTCGTCTCTCCATTCCCCTCAAGAGAAATGACATAAAGCTGTAAGATGTAGGAGTTGAAATAGTCCGTTTAGCCCATCGAGTCTGCTCTGCAATTCCATGAGGCTGTGGCCGAGCTGATAATCCTCAACTCCACTTTCCTTCTTTTTCCCAATAACCCTCACTGATCAAAAATCTATCTCAGCCTTGAATATACTTAATGGTCCAGCCCTCTCCGGTAAAGAATCCCACAGATTCACTGCTCTCCGATAGAAGCAATTCCTCCTTCCTGCCTCTATCCTCACGGGGTGACGCAAGTCCTCCACCCCATCCCCCCACCCCTCCCACCACCACCATCAATCATCTCTGCTCTGAGGAAAGCAGCCCCCACCTTCATTGAGACTCACCAAGACCTTCAGTGAATTGACAGGCTCAATGCTGATAATAGGTTTCCCTTCACTGTGGAGTTTAGAACATAAGGCTATCGCTCTCAGAATAAGAGACTGGGATAAAGGAAGCTTTCTCAATATAAAGTGTTGCAATGCTGAGAATTCCCCACCACTGGGAGCTGAGGAAGCTCTGTTAGTAATTCAATTCAAGTCAGACTGCAATTGATGTTTGGATATCACAGGATATTGGGAAGATATGTGAAGGTGAAATTGAGGCAATTAGTCATGCTATTGACCAGCAGAGAATACACTCGAGGGGCCTGTTCCTTTTTCTTATGTTCTTGTATTCCAGTGAAAATAAATACCAAAAGTTTGTAGGGACGGTATAGTTCCAGGGCAGGACTGTGTTAAAGACTCCCATTGTTTCCAATCTGTACATGCTATAATGTACTGATAGCAAGTTGGCACATTGCAGGTAGTCTAGGATCACGCTACTCCTGGGCTTGGCTGCATTACCCCAAAGCAAATAGAAGACTCTCAGGAAGATCTTGCTCATGAGAGACCCAGTCAAATGTTCATCCTACTTGAACACATGGCCCTGGGAGTTCTCTTCGTCCCTTGCTGTAAGATCAATAGGACATCAATAGAATACCAGATAGCTGCACCTTTACCAAGTTATCCAAGGAAAGATATACCAACGTTGGAGGCCGTCCAGAGAAGGTTTTACTAGGCTGATACCAGGAATGGAGGGAATTTCTCATGAGGAAAGTTTGGAGCTTGGAGGAATGAGACGGGGCATTATTGAAATATATAAGGTTCTTCGGGGGCTTGGAGAAGGTGGATGCAAGGAGCGTGTTTCTTTCGCAGGAAAATCGAGGACCAGAACACATAATCTCAGAGTATCTATTGCTGTCTGACTTGGATTTAATTATTAACTGAGCATTCCCCTGTGGTGGGGAATTCTCAACATTGCAACCCTTTGTATTGAGAAATCTTCCCTTCTCTCAGTCTCTTATTCTGCGATTGATAGCTTTATGTTCGAAACTCCACAGTGAGGGGAAACCTTTATTTAATCAGCACTGAGCCTGTCAATTCTCTTCAGGTCTTGGGAAGTTTCGATGAAGTTGGGGCTGATTTCCTCAGAGCAGAGAAGATTGATGGTGGTGGTGGGAGGGGTGGGAGGATGGGGTGGGAAGACTCTCAGGAAGATCTTGCTCATGAGAGACCCAGTCAAATGTTCATCCTACTTGAACACATGGCCCTGGGAGTTCTCTTCCCCTGGGGGACTTGATATAGTTGTACAGGAGAATAGACAGAATGGGTAGTAAAATCCTTTCTCCCTGTCATAGAGGATTCAATAACCAGGGGGCACTGATTCAAGTTAAGAACCAGGATATTTCGACAGGATTTGAGGAAAGGCTTTTTACACCCAGATGGTGGCTGGTATCTGGAATAATTTGCCTGGAAGAAATCCTCACGTCATTTTAGATGTATTTAGAAGCACCATCACATCCAAGGCTCCTGGTCAATTGCTGGGAAATGGGATTTGAATAGATAGTTCACTGATGACCAGCGTGGTCATGATAGACTGAAGGGCCTCTCTCCGTGCTCTAAATATCTCTATGACTGTACAAAATCATTGTTAATTTGGTCTATATTTCAGGTAATATATAGGCCTAGTCTACTCTGACCCTTGGTCCCAGAGATCAGCTTAGTGGATCTTTGTTGAACTTCCTCAAACTAAGCATACCCTTCCTTAGGTACAGGGGGTGTAAGGTCTTTACAAAGCTCCTTCAATAGTTACATGTTTCTGTCAATGAAATGAATTTGTGTTTGTATGTTTAAGCTGTATAGAAAGGAATTGGGTAAGAGTCAGAGGGACACAGGAGTTAGGAGCAATAGGAAGAAGCTATTAGATCTAATGAGTTTATTCAATGATAGAACAAAGAACAGTACAGCACAGGAACAGGCCTTTCACCCCTCCAAGCCTGTGCTGACACATTTTGCCCTTCCATACTATCTTCACTACAGAAATCATATCATTCTACTCCCTTCCTATTCATGGATTCATTCAGGCGTTTCTTGAATGCTGCCATTGTGTCTGCTTCCACCACCTCCTCAGGCAGCATCTTCCAGGATTATGATTGCCATTAATTCCATCTGAGTTGCTTTCTCATCATATATTCCAGTTGCTCCTCTACCTGGATGTAGATCTCTTGAATCCAATTATGTTTACCACTTCAATACTCTTGGGATGGAAGTGTTCAGCCTTTGAGCCCTTTATCAAGTGAACTGGCTCAATTCCATCAGTATCCTTCAACATCTGATAAGTACTTGAGTGCATAACAGATGGGAGTGGGGAATGATCTTCACAGGCTGCTTGGCCAAGTTAATATCATTTGCAATAATAAAAGCAAAGAATGATGGATGCAGGAAATCTGAAACAAGAATGGCAAATGCTGGAGAATCTGAGCAGGTCTGGCAGGATCTGTAGAGAGGGAAACAGAGCTAGCATTTTGAGCTTCATCAGAACTGAAAATAGTTGGGAAAGGTCAGTATTGACGCAGGTGATTGGGGGTGGGGTCAAGAGAAAGGCAGTGGGGTGGTAAATAGAATACATAGAGACTGAACCCAGAGAAAGAAAGAAAGATATAGTCAAACAATGAGATTGTTGATGATAAGCAGATGGGAAATAAATGCTGAGCAGGGTGTTATGACAGGGCATAAACCCCTCTGCTAATTTAAACCCGACACACAGAGAAACTCACTTCGCGCTGTAATTTCTTAAATGTCAAGAGGCAAAGAACTATCCCAGAGGTCACTATTTAAAGTAAAAATTAACAATTTTGTTTTTAAATTCAACAGAGAACATTAAAATAACAGTTATTTACAACTTCTTTCTCTTAAACCTATCTTTTATCTCCCACTCTGCAATGCTGGTGCAAGAAATTCCCTATTAAATTTACGGCAAAATCAATTTCAAACCCAGGTATAGTCTTTGGATGTCAAACTTTCTCTGTAGATTCCTCTAGGTTAACTTTGGTGTTCTGCTGCACAAATTTCTTATGGACAGGTACCTTTCAGAGAGCTAGTCATTTAGCTGTCTGTTTGTTGGCACTCGTTGCTGTTCTTCCCTAACTGTTCAAAATGTCTGAATTTATACCCCAAACTATTAGATCATTTCATTGGCTTGATGTCATCCTAAACAGTAAAATTCAACTTTGATTGGATTTTGGTATCTGGGGCATAATTTAAATTGATTGGCCAAATTTGAATTTGTTTTTGTTCCATGGCAACACAAAACCAGCTATTTGTGTCAACCAAATGTAACATTTTTAAATCTTTCAGTACATTATGTGCTTCTTTAAGTCCTTGCCAGCTTCCTCACTGTCTTAAAAGTATAGTGCACACCTACACCTTCATAACAAGGGTAATACTGAGGAGTGTAATTGGTTAAAAATGTGTTGGATGTGCTGGGACCAACTCATACAAACCAGGACCTAAGCATGTGGATAGGGGTGGGAATGCAGGGAGAATGGCAAACATAGAGCAGGGTGCTTAATTTCTGACATTGTTAAACTCAGTGTTGAGTCTTGGGGGATGTAAAGTTCTGAGACAGAAGCTGAGGTATTGTTCTTCCAGTTTGTGTTGAGTCTCGCTAGAGCACATGCAGGAATCCTGAGGCCTGGGACATGAAGTTGGGATGTGTTAAAGTGACATTTTTGAGGATAGAGTGGAGGTGCAGTCACCCCAAAGTGATAGCACCATGGCTGACCTTGGGTTTCAACTCCACTTTTCCTGCATGCTCCCCATATTCCTTAATTATCCGAGAGATAATAATCCCAGCCTTCAATTCTCATGGGGCATCCACAGCCCTGTAGGATAGAAATTTTCAAAGATTACCCCGCTCAGAATGAAGGCCTTTTCACCTCTGTGACAAATGATTGGCCTCTAATTCAGAAACTGTAGTCCTTAATTCTCGGTCCCCTGGACAAGGGAAATAGCCCCTCAGTGTCCACTCTGTCAAACCTTTTCAAAACCTTCTGAGTTTCAGTGTTATAACCTCTCACTTTCCTAAACTGCAGAAAATCAGCTTCCCATCAGAGGACAAAACTCTCACTCCATGGATCAATCTGGTGAACCTTCCCTGTACTCCCTTCAGTGCACATATGTCATTCCTTATATATGAAGACCAAAATTGTACACAGCATGCCAGATCTACTCTCACCAAAAGCCTACCCATCTGTGGCAAAACGTCTTTATTACTATCCCATTGCAATAAAGGCCAACATGCCATTTGCTTTGTGAACTGCTTGCTGCAACTGCACTTGAATATTTTTTGCAATGCTTTGTACAAGTATCCCCAGATCTCCCTGAATAATAAGTTACAACTTTACAAATTTTGCGCCTTTCTGCTTCTCTGTTCTTACAACCAAAGAGAATGAACCATGAGTTTCCCACATTGTACTCCCATTGGCCATCTTGTTGACCACTGACATAATTTATCTTTATCGCTTTGCTGCCTCCTTGACTCCTCACAGCTTGCATTTAATACTGTAAACAGACTCAAATACATTGCTTTCTGTTCTGTCATCTAACTCATTAATATACATTGTAAATAGCTAATGCCCCAGAACTGAGGCTGTAGTATTTATAGCCTGCCAACTTGATAATGCTTCATTTATCCCCTACTCTCTGCGTATTCTCCATTAATCAATCTTCTATCCATGCTAATATATCATTTGATCTATTTATGCCACTAAACTGCTTCATAGATTACCACATTGTAAACAGTAGCCACTTAAAATGTTCCCACGCCAGAGGGGGCAGTAGTTTGGCAATGTAATTAATGATGCCACCTTACATGTCTGCAACCATCTGCCTGGCCATATATTGTCTGAAAGCGATGAGTTTGTCCTTGCACACGGTTTCAGTTTTGGTGCCTTCCAGATAAAGTGGCCATAGACCTAACAGCTGCTCTCTCATTAGAGAGACAGAGATGAGTGGTGGTGGTTTAACCGGCGGCTCTCAATGCCTTAGTTGAGGGGAGATGTTGAAGAAGGGGAATCCTCCACAGTAACCTCAGCTGTTGCAGGAATTAGCATTACAAACCAGCTAACTGACCCCTCTGTACACCAAATGGGAAAGGTGGTTTGCTGAGTTCAAGTTCAGCTATTTCACCATTAACCCAATCTCCACAGAAGGCGTGTGTAACTGATCTAGTGCACAGTATCCAATTTTTCCATACAAAATGCGAACATCTGACGGTGTGGCGAGGCTTCAAAGCCAACCTGGATACATGGTTCAGAAAACCCGGCAAAGGGACTGGATTAGTCGTTCTTGAAAAGTGTGATTATACTAACAAAATGCACACACAATGACCAGGTCTAAATTTGTATCCATTGGTGCTGCTCAGTCTGATCAGCCTTACTCAAAACGAGCTAAAACATCTTGTGTTCAACTTATGTAAGAATGGTGAGCTGCTGGGTGATATCAACAATGGGGTTCACCCTCATAGCTCACTGCCCCCATGTATTATGGGCTGCCCAAGACACACGAAAGGTTTTTTGCAAACTCTTATCCATGACCTTCTCTGCACAACATGAACTGGCCCAACAGTTGGATGAATAGTCACAATCAACTTTGAGCAAGTCTTCCAATTGCACAATGAAGTATTCCTTCACCTTTGATGATCAGAGAGGATTTGCATATCAATAACCATGCAGTGCCCATGAGAGCTCACTTGATGTTGTTTCCTTATTCACAATGTACCAATCCAAAAAGATATAGACATTCACATGCAGCACTACATCACAGTAATCTAGACCTGCCAATGTTGTGTGAATCAGAATTCATTGAATTCTTGAACTCAGCAACTTGTACAGTTGAGTTCAGTTTTAATGACACTATGTCTGCCTAAGTAGGCTGTCATGTGATCTCTGCTCAGTCCAGCTCTCCCAAACATCTTTGCTGGATTTCATGAGAAACGAGTTTTGTTTGTTAAAGGCAATCCGCAGCCTCATAAGAATATGTCTCAGTGGCTGGTCACCTCATTAACTAAACAAGCAAGAAACAACATATGATATCACAAGTCAGATTTTATTCTGGGATCTGACCTGTCCAGTAGTACCAACAGCTGGGGACCTAACATGATTGTCAGTCTCGTATAAATGGTGTCTGGGGCTTGTGGTGGGTGACAGTGAGTGGGGAAGGTGTCGTGGGCAAGTCTGAAAGTGATGGAGCATGAGCTTTGGTGGGAGGTGGGTGCAGTAGCAGAGACAGAGTAAGTGTGAGATATCAGAGAGAAGATGGTGGCACTTACACTGGCAGAGCGCAGAAGGAACACTTCAACCCCAGGGCATCAATGTGGATTTCAACAGTTTCCTCATTTCCCCTTTCCTCCATATCGCAGAGACTAACTTAATCCAGAACTCTGTCTGCAAAGCAAGGGAACAATTGCTCCCCTGTTTGCCACTTCTGGAGGCAAATGTCAGGATCCATGTAGGGCAGCTCCAGACTGATAGTCCTTATCCAATTACATCGCTGGCATTGACCCTGGAGAATTGTGGAATACTTGTCGAGTGAGGAGTTGTTCTGGGAACAGCACATGGTAAGGTAGAGTATAAACCAGAAGTAAGCGACACCTCGGGGGTATGATAAGTAATTAATGAGGTGAGTTTTGTAGTTCCCAACTTTCTTCTTCCTTATTTTCTTGAATAGCAATTTCAATTTACTGTTCCAGAAACTAGAGAAGATTAAAATACGTAACAGCTCATTTACTACCTCTGTAACTAAAACCCCCAGTACATACATCTTCAAGTCCTGGGGATTTGTCCGACCTCAGTTCCTTGAGTTTAGGCTTTTATTCCGCTGATACGAAGTACATTAATTTTCTCACTCTTATTATCCCCTCAGTTACCACCAAATTCTGCTCTTAAATGTTCGTCTTCTCCTGCGAAGATGTGGAGGAGCCGATGTTGGACTCCTGCCTTGGAGCAGGACCATAGCTACTTGATGAAGGAGCGATGGTCCGAAAGCTAGTGCTTCCAAATAAACCTGTTGGACGATAGTCTAGTGGTGTGTGATTTTTAACTTGTTCCTGTGAAGACAAAGAAACACTATTTGGTCAATGTCCCTGCCATTTTCTCATGGCCATGCTAATTTCTCCTGCCTCTGCTTCCAAGTGACCAATATTTTACTTAAAGCTATTTCCTTATTTTTTATTTACTTTTAAAAATTATTACAATTTTAGAAATATTTCTGGTTAGTTTTCTCTCATTTTTTCTCCCTTGTCTGTAAACATTTAGATGTAATACATTGTTGGGATCTAAACCACTCCTAATCCTCTCACTTACTGCAATTCCTTTTCTTTTAATCTCAATTGTAAGCCAGGTTCCAGTTTTTCAAAGAATTTAGAATTAGAATCCCTACAGTGTGGAAACAGGCCCTTCAGCCCAACAAGTCCACACTGACCCTCTGAAGAGTAACCCACCCTACCCTTTTTTTTTTAACCACTGACTAATGCATCAAACCTACGCATCCCTGAACACGATGGGCAATTTAGCACGGCCAATTCATCTAAACTGCACATCTTTGGATTGTGGGAGGAAAACGGAGCACCCGGAGGAAACCCACACAGATACAGGGGGAATATGCAAACTCCACACAGACAGTCACTCAAGGCTGGAATTGAACCCGGATTCCTGGCATTGTGATGCTAACCACTGAGCCACCATGCCAGAATATATTTTTGCTGAAAGTTTTGAATTGCCTCTTGAAATATTTCTTATCTTTTTTTTGTTCTCAACAGCACCTCTAGTCTATTTATCCAATCAACTTAACCAGCTCTTCCCTGTGACATTTATTGCTTTTGTTTAGTTTAGATTCTTGTTTGGGGTGAAGTACGTCACGTTCAAACTTGATCTGGAATTCAGATGAATTATGATCACTCCCACATTTGAAGCCTTGTCACACTGTCAGATGTTCACATTTTGTATGGACGTTATCACTTAATCCTGACTGAGTACACAATTCTTTATCCTGATTTCATTCCGCAGCAAATTGCTCCAGGAGTCTGTTATGAAAACACTCTATGAACTCAGCCCCTAGACTGCATTTACAAATTTAATTGTTCCAGTGGATATGAATATTAAAGTGATCCACACTTATGCTATTACCTTTGTTGCAAGCTCCAACATTTGTTTTAACTGTCAACTTTATAATCGTTGTTAGGGAATTGACAAACTACTCCCATCAGCACTTTCTGACCCTTGGTATCCCTAATTTCCGTTTCTTCCAATTCTACCTTCTGATATTCTAAGCTAAGATCTTCTCTCACTAATGTACTAATGCCATTCTTTGCTATCAGGTCTATCCCTCCCTACTTTCTATTCTGCCTTTTTATTTTGAAATGTTGGGTACTGAGAATATTTATTTTCTAATTCTGGTCAGCTTGTAAACAAGTCTCTGTCGTGGTGATCTAGTGTAAAAGTTTATCTTTATTTGTCTATGTGTTCATCAATGTTATGAGAATCACTTCATGCATTCAGATAAAGTGACTTCAATTTATTTTTCCCTTGTACGACTCCCTGCATGGACCTTAGTCTCTGATGAAGGTGAGGACTGCAGATGCTGGAGATCAGAGTCGACATGTGTGGCGCTGGAAAAGCACAGAAGGTCAGGCATCATCCGAGGAGCAGGAGAGTCGACGTTTCAGGCATTCCTGATAAAGAGCTTATGCCCAAAACATCGATTTTCCAACTCCTCGGATGCTGCAAGACCTGCTGTACTTTTCCAGCACCACACTTTTTGACCCTTAGTTTCTGATGCACTGTTACTGTTGAAGTGTATGTCACTTCCTGTTCTACTCACCTTATTTTTTCATACAATAATATGCTTTTCTTTTGTCTCAACTTTGATCTTTGGATTTCTAAATCTCCATTCTCCAAAACTCTCCTCCCCCACTTGGTTTCAATCTATTTTACACTGATCTCCCCTTATTTGCTTGTGTACTCTTACATTTGTGCATTTTATTCCTTCCTATCACACTCTGGTTACATTTATCAGTACCCTACACTACTGGCTTGATCTCTCACTTTTTCTTTGCAAGTATCCCCCCAACACATTTGGCCACAAACTCCAATATTACTGCTTGATAGAGATGTGGTGATTTGCCTTCTTGAGCCACTAGAGTACTTGGGCTACCCATTGTGCCTATCAGAAGAATTTTAATCCAGCAACAGTGAAGGAATAGCAGTATAGTTTCAAGTCAGGATGATTTGTAGTTTGAAGGGACTTTACAGATGGTGGTTCCCTAATACTTCAATTGCCCTTGTCCTTTTAGGTGGTAGACGTTGTGGAAAGTGCTGTTGAAAAAAGCATTGGTGAGTTACTGTGCCACATTTACATGGTATTCAGACCGCTGATACAGTATTTTGGTGATAAGGGGAATGAATGCTGAAGGTGGTGAATAAGGTACCAGTCAAGTGAGCCTCCTTTGTTTGAGTTGCGTTCATCCAGGCAAGTGGGGAGTATTCTATCACGCTTCTGACTTGTGTCTTGGGGAGTCATGCTGTGGGTTACTTCCTACAGGATTCATAACTTCTTACCTGCTCTTTATTTATTTATACAGCTAATTCCATTCAGTTTCAGGTCAATAGTAGCTTCTGAAGAAGTTAAAAGTGGAAGGTTCAGTGATGTGAATACCTTTGAACATTAAGGAGCAGTGGTTAGATTCTCTCTTATTGGAAATGGTCAGTGCCTGCCATTTGTGTAGCACAAATGTTACTTGCCACTTATCCTAGATCTAGTCCAGGTCTTCCTGCATATAGACACGGATTCTCCAGTAACTGAGGAGTTACTGGCAATGCTGCTAAACATTGTGCAGTCATCAGTGACCGTCACCACTTCTGACTTTCCGCTGGTGGGAAAGTATAGATGAAGCAGCTGAAGATGGTTCTGCTGAGGAGACTGTCCTAAAACTAAAAGTGCTGGCTCAACCAGTGAAGCCCACGTTCAATAAATGAATACAAAAAATGCCTGGAGCTTTGAAGATTGACCTCCATAAACTACAACTATCTTCAATTGTGCCAGATATGACTCCAACCAATGGAGAAATCCTCTGTGATGCCACAGTTGGTCAAACGCTGCCTTGATGTCAAGGGCCGTCACTTTCAGTTCCTCTCTGCTGTTCAACTCGACCAAATATTGTTTTCTTTTGTCATGCTGTAAATGGAACGTGCAAAACCAACAGAATTGATGCTCTGTATGGATTTGTACAGTTTTTATACACGTGGTGGCTGGTCAAATTGATAATAAGAAAAGTACTTTTATCTATGTTACAAAATCAGAAATTGCTGGAAAAACACAGCAAGTATGGCAGCATCTGTGGAAAGAGAAATAGTGTTAACATTTTGATCCATTGATCCTTCTTCAGAACCATCAGACCCTTCTCTAGAAGGGTTGCTGGACCTGAAAGGTTAACTCTGCTTTCTCTCCACAGGTGCTGCCAGATCTGCTGAGGTTCTCCAGCAATTTCTGTTTTTGATTTTGATTTCCAGCATCTGCAGTTCTTTTATTTTGTTTTATTATTTATGTATTGTCTTTCATATCATCAGATCCTGAAAATGTCATTTGCAGCCAATGAAATAACTTTAAAGCACAGTTGTAAAGTATAGCTAAAGTATAGCTGGAGAGGGCACAGTGAGGGTTTACCAGGATGTTGCCTGACCTGGAGGGTTTCATTACGAGGAGATTTTGGACAAACTCAAATTGTTTTCACAGGACAGATGGAGACTGAGTGGTGACCTGATAGAAATGTGCAAAATTATGAGAGGCTGGGATAAGGTAGAAAGTCAGAGGATTTTTTTTCCCCAAGGTGGAAAGGTCAACTACAAGAGGGCACAGGTTCAAAGTGAGACAGGAAGGTTATGGGGAGAGGGAGGGCAGGGAAAATTATTCACACAGGGATTGGGGGGTACCTGGAATGCGCTGGCAGGGGAGGTGGTGGAAGCAGGCACATTAGCAACGTTTAAGGCATATCTGGATAGACACATGAATGGGAGGCAAACAGAGGGATAGAAACCACACAAGTCAAAACAAGGATTAGAATCAGTGCAGGTTTGGTGGGCCGGAGGGCCTGTTTGTGTGCTGTACTCAATTGTATTATAAGTTAGGAAATGCAGCAGACAATTTGGTCACAGTAAACTCCCCCTGACAACAGTCAGGTAACTTTAAACATTGTTGTTGAGTGGTAAATATTCACCACACTGTAATTCAACACACTGTTGCAAAACCGTATGATGGATATTCTTATCTCCATGCCAGGGCTTCTGAGACTGCAGTATTTCTCAGTGTGACACTAGAGTGTCAATATCGAGTCTGCACTTAAATCTCCAGAGTGCGGCTATAACTCATTACTTTATGACTCAGAAGGGTGTATGTTATTCACTGACACATTGTTGTTACCCACTGACATGTATAACGGAAACTGTTAATTAAAAACCTAACAGGATGGCATGCCAGGAGCTGTACCTGGAATACCAACAAAAAAAGATGTCAACTTGGTGAAGATACCATGCAGGACTACTCACATGTCAAACTGCATAAGCAACAAGTGATAGACAGAACTAAGCAAACCCCCCCCACAACCAAGTGATCAGACCTGAGCCACATCCAGTGGTGAATGTTGGTGGACAATTAAACTGCTCGCTGGAGGAGCCAGCTCCACAAATATTCCTATCTTTAGTGATGGAAGAGCCCAACACATCAGTGCAAAAGATAAGGCGGAAGCTTTGGCAGCAATCTTGAGCCAGAAGTGTCAAGTGGATGATCCATCTTGGCCTTCCCCAGTGGTCCCCAGCATTATAGATTCCAGTCTTCAGTCAATTCGATTCACTCCATGTGACATCAGCAAGCAGTTGGAGACACTGGATACTGCAAAGGTTATGGGCCCCCACAGTATTCCACCATAATGCTGAAGACCTGTGCTCCAGAACATGCTGCTCCCCTAGCCAAGCTGTTCCACTACAGTTACAACACTGGCATCTACCCAACAGTGTGGAAAATTGTCGAGGGATGTCCTGTACATAAAAAGCAAATCCAACCCAGCCCATTACCACCCCTATCAGTTGGCTTTTCATCGACAGTAAAGGAATGGAAGGTTTCATCAACAGTACTATCAGCAGCAACTGCTCAGCAATAACCTGCCCAGTGATACCCAGTTTGAGTTCCACAGAGCCACTCAGCTCCTGACCTCATTACAGCCTTGATTCAAGCATGGACAAAAGAGATGAATTCCAGAGGGGAGGCAACGTCAAGGCTGCATTCAACTGAGTGTGGCATCAAGTAGCCCTAACAAAACTGGAGTCAATGGGCATCGGGGGCAAGCCCTCTTACTGTATGGAGTCATACCTGACACATAAGAAGATGGTCATGGTTGTTGGAGGTCAGTCACCTCAGCTCCAGGACATCTCTACGGACATTCCTCAGGGTAGTGTCCTCAGCCTAACCACCTTCAGCTGCTTCAGCAATGACCTTTCCTCCATCATAAGGTCAGAAGGGGGGATGTTCACTGATGATTGCACAATGTTCAGCACCATTCGTGATCCTCATATACTGAAGCAGTCCATGTTCAAATGCAACAAGATCTGAATACTCTCCAGGCTTACACTGACAAGTGGCAAGTAACATTCACATCACACAAACACCAGACTATGACCATCTTCAATGAGAGACAATCTAACCATCACTCCTTGACAGTCAATAGTATAACCATCACTGAATCCTCACTATCAACATCCCTGGGGCTATCACTGAACAGAAAATCAACTCGACCCACTTTATAAACACAGTGCCTACAAGAACAGGTCAGAAACTAGGAATATTGCAGCAAGAAATTTACCTCTTGACTCCCCATAGCCTGATCGTCATCTACAAGGTCAAGTCAGGAATGTGTTGGAATGCTCCCCGCTTGCCTGGATGGGTCCAGCTTCAATGACACTCTAGAAGCTTGACACCATGCAGGACAAAGCAACCCACTTGATTGGCACCACATCCACAAGCATCCACTCCCTCCACCATTGACACTCAGTATCAGCAATGTATGTTGTTTACAAGATGCACTGCAGAAATGCACCAAAGATCCTTAAACAGCATCGACCAAACCTACAAGCACTTCTATCTAAAAGGCAAGGTCAGCAGATATATGGGAACACTACCACCACATGTAAGTTCCCCTCCAAGCCACTCATCATCCTGATTCGGATATATATTACTGTTCCTTCAGTGTCTCTGGGTAAAAATCCTGAAATTCCCTCCCTAAGAGCATTGTGGGTTAACCCACAGCACACAAACGGTTCAAGTTGGCAGCTCACCACCACCTTCTCAAGAGCAACTAGGTACGGATAGGAAATGCCGGTGCAGCCAGCGATGTCCATGTCTCATAGGTGAATAAAATAATAAAATTCAGCAAACTGAAACCATGGGACCTCATGATTCATAATAGTCAATATTAATGCTGCATTAATATTCTCTGAAATTTGGACAGACTGCATGCAGGCACTAAGGGACCTGAAAGTGCAGAGAATAAGCCAAGCAAATGATTTGGTGGCCTGTCTCCAGTAACAAGCCGAGGTAAATTGCCAGGAGCTGCTAAAAGTATGCAATTGAGCAGAAGAAAGAAAATGTTTTGTCTGTGGTTAGTACTGCTCCTGTTCTGCCAAAGAATCTCTCAGAATCTAACCTGTTTGCAATGAAAGGTTATGGCTGTCATAACATAAAGGCTTCTTCACAGAAGGCGGAAGTTCATTTACTCATCAGCCTCTCCCAAAAATCATTAGAGCCCAGAATATAGAATGCATCCTACGCAACATGTTGACCATTCAGTCCCTCAACTCCAAACAGTGTGAGATCCATGATGTCCATAGTAACTCTTTCCAGAAGGAAGCTAAAACTAATCTGAAACTGAACACCAATCCTGCTTCCATTCTCTTTCTCTCTACAAGTTTATCTTTGATCTTCTCCTACTTTGTATGGTTTGTCTATTTCCCTTAAGAGTTACAAAAAAAGGGCAACAGATGTTAGCCAGACAGCAATGCCCATGTCTCCCAAATGAATAAAAATAGTGTCTGTCTTGTCCATGCCCAGTGTCAAATCAGCTTTCTCAATTCTCCAGGTAAAGCACTTTCCTTTCATATTACTCCTCGGATTTGTAAATCAGTGTCTCGTGATCAACCAGAGGAAAATGTATTTTCCTATTCACTCATTAAAAAGAAATTATCTGTTAAGTCTGATCTTCATCACTGCTCCTTTGAAAATAATCGCAGTATATCACATTTCTTCTTGTATCAGTTACTTCCCATCCTTAGCATTATTCTCCCCTTGGCTTTAATCACCCTGTTTAATAGCGAACACAAAAAGATACATGGTACACTAACTCCTGCTCGAGCAATGTTTAATCTGAATACATCATTACCTCATTAATCTATGCTCCTATTTGTAAAACCCACAATTCTATTATCCTTTGATTGCATCCACCTGCCTTCCCACTTCCAATGACGCCTAAAGAAAAGGAACATGATCTTTTGCAGAAGTTCTAAATCAGGACCAATTTTTTTTCAAAGACTGATGGGGTGGGGCAGGGGGCATAAAATAGCATAATTCTTCAGAGGTTCCTCAAACAAAGTTAACTCTCCTGTGTTTTACATTCCCTGTGAGTCACAGTGCACCATTGGCAACTTTTAGTTTGCCAGCAGAATTTTAAACCACTATATAGTACTCACTGTCCACAGTATAAAGGAGGGAAAGTGCTGTGATGTGACATGCTTGCACCTTTATTGTGTCCTCTTTAAACTCTTTAATCATTACATTACAAATTTAGCAGGGATGCAATATATGTTCATATTATTGCTGGAGTATTCACCCAGAAATCCAGTTAGATTACTTACAGTGTGGAAACAGGCCCTTCGGCCCAACACATCTACACCGACCCACAACCATTCCCCTACATTTGCCCCAAACACTACAGGCAAATTCGCCTAACCTGCACATTTTTGGACTGTGGGAAGAAACCGGAGCACCCAGAGGAAACCCACACAGACACAGGGAGAATGTGCAAAATCCACACAGTCAGTCACCTGAGGAAGGAATTGAACCCGGGTCTCTGGTGCTGTAAGGCAGCAGTGCTGACCACTGTGCCACCGTGCCACCCAAGTTAATCAGTGACCTGGGTTTGAATCCCACCATGGAAGATTTAAATCCAATAAACTCTGGAATTAATAATTGTTATCTGGTTCACTAAAGTCCGTTAGGGAAGGAAATCTGCCATCCTTACTTGGTCTAGCCTACATGTGACTCAGACCCACAGCAATGTGGTTGGCACAGAACTGCCCTCTGGGCAATTAGGGATGGGCAATAAATGCTGGTCTGACCAGTGATGCCCACACTCCATGATTAAGCAAAAAAACCTCAAGACATATTATAATGTATTAGACATATTAAACAGCCGGAAGCAGCAGTGAAAGAGATTAGATAGATTATACTAATTTTCCATTGAATATGATCTGTAAATAGCTTTATCTCCAAATAAAAAATCCACATGATCATTACTGCAATTCTTTTGTGCAATGAACAAATTTACCTCTAAAAGAAGACCAAAACGTGATGTCATGGCAATAACATGATAACAATTTGTGGTTTCTGAGGAGCTTTTGATTTTTAGGTTCATCATCTGTGACATGGTAGCAGCAGGGACTTGAAAATCTGACTCCAAGATAAACAAGCCTGAAACATTCACACCTTATCAGACAAAAATAGCTGGTGGCAAAATGAAACAACCATTAAAAATTATCTTTCTGTCTACATTACACACAGCAAGCTGCGGTACTGAGGCCACGCCTTGCTCTAGCCAACAGGCATCAGGAACTGGTCAGATTTGTTTAAATCTGGGTCACCTTAAAAACTACATACAGTCATCGATTTGCACATCATGGAAACAGACCCTTTGGTCCAACTCACTCATGCCAATCAGATACCCTAAATTAATCTGGTCCCATTTGCCAGCACTTGGCCCATATCTCTCCAAACCCTTCCTATTTATGTACTCATCCAGATGCCTTTTAAATGTTGTAAATGTACCAGCCTCCACCACATCCTCTGGCAGCTCATTCCATACACGCACCACCCTCTGCATGAAAACGTTGCCCCTTATGCCATTTTAAGCCTTTCCTTTCTCATGTTAAACCCTCTAGTTTTGGACTCACCCTACCTTGGGAAAAAGGCCTTTTATAAATCTCTCTGAGGTCATCTCTCAGCTTCCGATGCTCCAGGGAAAATTGCCCCAGCCTAATCAGCGTCTCCCTGTAGCTCAAACCTTCCAACCCCGACAACATCCTTATGAATCTTTTCTGAACCTTTTCAAGTTTAACAACATCTTTCCTACAGTATATATCTGCTGGATATAGTTTAAGAACGAACATAACTTAAATAGCAAAGTCTGGAATAAGATCATTTTCAGCAGAACTCAAAAACAAGATAAACATCTACTACTAAGGAGGTACTATAGAATGGGCTAGGAAGAAGTATTATCTGCTAAAAGCTCCTAGAAGAAACCTAAAATTTCTTTTCTTCGCTGTTTTCCTTCACTTTGAATGCTTTTTCTTGCTTAAATTAGTGTACGAAATGAGCAGTGCTCAACAGCAGTCAAGTAATAACCTATGACCCACTGAGATAGTGGCCACTAAAGGAACTGCAGTTGTGAGCTAAGTTACCTTAAATCGAGCTGGAAGCGGGAGTTGTCATAACTCCAAATAGCATTAAAAACCCAGCAAAAATTGACAACAAAATTCCCACAAATTGTCTGGCACTCAACTAAATCTGAATCAAGGACCTTAATTAATTTTGTTTATGGAAGGAATTGAGTTGTGTTTCCTGGATCTCCACCTTTCTGAATCAAATAAACAAACCATTAAAACCAATATTGTTACAGGCAACATAAGATTCCACAGAGTAAGCACATCAGGTCTATCTGACCATCATGTGAAAAATCCAGAAAAATTATGGTCAATACTTAAAGGATCAGTTAAAGTGAAGCTTAACTCCCTGTTTGGAATTTACGTCTCCACAATTTACAGAAAGAATTTATTAATATTGAGAAATGCACAGATAAAGGCATGAGACACTGGTGTTGGACTGGGGTGGACAAAGTTAAAAATCACACAACACCAGGTTGTAGTCCAACAGGTTTATTTGGAAGCACTAGCTTTCAGAGCGCTGCTCCTTCATCAGGTGATTGTGGAGAACCTGCAAAATTCTCCACGACTACCTGATCTGAGCTTGGTCACCATCATTGTGTTGACAAAGATGATGTAAGGAAATGCTGATAATAAGACAGATAGAAACCCTGCTCTTACAGTGGGAGACGACTGCCTAACTCATCAGCATTACTATTTACTGGAGACAGATTATGATGTATTTGTTCAATGGCAGGTTATCTGGTCAGAAACAGCAATGATGGCAATCGGATGTACAGTACTTATCAAGCATTATCTGTACATAGTTTTATCTTCAAATAAAGAATCCACAATATTACTTTACCAGTCCTTGTGTGTGATTGGAGTGTGAGTGAATAATTTAACAATGAATGGAAGACAATGAAAAAAGGACATATTTTTAAGGAGGGGTCCATGAGTGGAGTACAGAGGAGAGCATTAGTCCTTTTAATGTAAGTCCATGAGTGGATGTGTATCTTCAATGACAGAGTTTGTGTGTGTGTATCTGTGTGTGTGTTGTGTTTTTGTGTATATCTGTGTATGTGTGTGTGCGTGTGTTGTGTGTGTCTGTGTGTTTGTGTTTATGTGTGTGGTGTCATGTGTGTGTGATGTGTGTGTGTTTTTGTGCGTTTATGTGTTGTGTGCATGTTTGCATGTATGATTGTGTTTTTGTGTG
>NC_057712.1:122934562-122953364 GCF_004010195.1 Chiloscyllium plagiosum
AAGCTGGGTGGCAGGGTGAAATGTGAGGAGGATGTTAGGAGATTACAGGATGACCTGGACAGGCTAGGTGAGTGGACAGATGCATGGCAGATGCAGTTTAATGTGGATAAATGTATGGTTATCCACTTTGTTGGCAAGAACAGGATTGCAGATTACTACCTAAATGGAGTCAAGTTAGGTAAAGGGGCAGTACAATGAGATCTAGGTATTCTTGTACATCAGTCAATGCAAGCATGCAGGTACAGCAGGGCAGTGAAGAAGGCTAATAGCATGCTGGCCTTCATAACAAGAGGAATTGAGTATAGAAGCACAGAGGTTCTTCTGCAGCTGTACAGGGCCCTGGTGAGACCACATCTGGAATATTGTGTGCAGTTTTGGTCTCCTAATTTGAGGAAAAACATTCTGACAATTGAGGGAGTGCAGCGTAGGTTCATGAGGTCAATTCTTGGAATGGCGGGACTACCTTACGTTGAAAGATTGGAGAGACTGGGCTTGTATACCCTTACGTTTAGAAGGCTGAGAGGGGATCTGATTGAGATGTATAAGATTATTAAAGGATTGGACACTCTGGAGGCAGATTGAGGGAGTGCAGCGTAGGTTCATGAGGTCAATTCTTGGAATGGCGGGACTACCTTATGCTGAAAGATTGGAGAGACTGGGCTTGTATACCCTTACGTTTAGGAGGCTGAGAGGGGATCTGATTGAGATGTATAAGATTATTAAAGGATTGGACACTCTGGAGGCAGGAAGAATATTTCCACTGATGGGTGAGTCCAGAACCAGAGGACACATAATAAGGGGTAGGCCATTTAGAACAGAGTTGAGGAGTAACTTCTTCACCCAGAGAGTGGTGGTTGTGTGGAATGTTCTGCCCCACAAGGCTGTGGAGGCCAAGTCTCTGGATACTTTCAAGAAAGAGTTGGATAGAACTCTTAAGGATAGTGGAAGCAAGGGTTATGGGGATAAGGCAGGAACAGGATACTGATTGAGGATGATCAACCATGATCATAATGAATGGTGGTGCTGGCTCGAAGGGCAGAATGGCCTACTCCTGCACCTATTGTCTATTGTCTATTGTCTATTGAGAAGAATCCAGAGAAAAATGCCAGGTGAAAACAAGGGGGAATTATCAATAAGAAGAAAAAGGAAAAATTGCCACAGGTGAGTGCAACAGTATCAAATAAAGCAATGTCGTGGATAAGCCTCCTGATGATCACTGCCTTATTATCCCTCCTAACTGACAAAATGTTGAAAAACACTTGGAGGAAATATTGAGAGGAGTTAGTCCCAGAGTTTGGTTTGGAAGGAGGCTTCAATGTTTTGCAGCAATGTTGGTTTGGTTGTATTAGCACTAAGCAAACTGCCAGATTGGACCAGTATCTTCCATCCTGGACCAAAACACAACTCCCAGCCACTTCTGATCACCGCATTTTCAGCTCTGTTACTGTCTTCTGCATCTCACCTTTTTTTGTACTTGAACTGGATCTTCATTTCAGCAGGAAATCCTCCATCAGTGTGATCTCTGATACTCTACGCTTCAAACTTCATTTGTTCTCCATGTCTGCCTATGATATTAGAGAGCAGATCATCTACTGAACCACACCTACATCAAGTTTAAGCCACTACCGGACTTCTGAACTTAAAATGGGAATTTCTTCTATTGCCTCCTTTCCCCCTGTTCACATCTTGGTATCTCCACTCTCTTGTCTTTTGACAAAGTTCTGTGATTTTTTAAACTAATGTTCAGCTGTGGTGACCAATCCCATCCCCAACCTTTCATCTAGAACAAGAAACTGAACCCCCATGCTGTTGATATTAACCTGATGCACAAACTAATTGTCGAGACAACTGATCCCTTACCCTTGCCAAATTAGAAGACATGCAGCCCTCTTGTGATTCGTTCATGGAGTGTGGGCATCATCGATAAGGCCAGCATTTATTGCCCACCCCCAATGCCCTTTCATCTAGAGGGCCTTCTTGGCCATATCAGAGGGTAATTAAGAGTCAACCACATTGCTGTGTGTCTACAGTCACATGTAGGCCAGACCAGATAAGGATGACAGTTTTTCTTCCCTGAAGGATGTTAATGAGTCAGATGGCTTTTTACAACAAATGTGACATGATTTCAATCTCTTTATTCCGGACTGTTATTGAATCTGAATTCCATCATTTTCCAACGGTGGGATTCAAACCCGTGTTTGAGTACAACATTAGCCTGGCCTTCTGGATTACTAGTGTTGTGAGATTGCCACTAGACCATGACCTGTCTCTACCATCTGATGCTACCAGCACATCCTCTCTAATTTGTTTTCCCCTTATCTTTTTGCCCACAACATTTCAATTTTCATTCTATTTTTTCCTTTCTTTTCACTTCTTTTCTATCTGTCTTTCCTCAACTCTTCTCCCCTGTTGTTATGTCCCCCTTAACTCTAACATCTTGAATACTCTACCTTCCATATTCCTACCCTACTCTTTCAGCACTCCTCAACTGATTTGATTTTAACAACAAAACAGGAGTTTATTACACAGAAGGAAATGAAGATAAGATAGAATTTTTAAAAAATTACTTACAGGTAATATTTACACATAATACAATTTGAAAGATTTTAAAGCACATGGCAAAACAAAATCCCCTCTATTCCTCACACCATCACTTTCCAATATTCAATTCCAGGAGGTTTTCCTTTTCTGTCACATCTCTTGGTTTTAGTTAACTGTTCATTTTAATTCCTGGACTTAAGCCCTCGATAACCTCATCTTTGATTATTCACACAACTGAGATCAAACAATTTTAATGTCAAATAATTTCTTTGGGGTTGTAACCAAACACTTCTGGTCTGGAATTTTCAAATTACATTTACACAGTAATACTATATTTTGTATGTTCTGCATTAACTCCTTTCTCCAGGAGAAACTGTCCTTACTTCTAACTTCAACCAGCTCTCTGCAAACTGAAGCCAAATAAGTTCTAATTATGTGCATTTCCTGAAAAAAAATCAATTTTTCATTGTTCTAAATCAAAAGCAAGCAATACAATCAAAGGTACATTATCATTCAAATCAGCTGCCCTTTTACTCACATTGATATTTTAAAAAGTGGTGCTAGACAGACCAGCAAATTAATCATTAAAATACTGTAAATCTTAAACAAAAGCAGAAATTGCTGGCAAAACTCAACAGGTCTGGCAGCTTCTGTGGGAAGAAAGCAGAGTTAATATTTCAAGTCTGGTAGCTCTTCATTCATTCTGGGTTAATCATTAAGCCACCACATATGCAAAGACTGAAAGCTGAGTTCCAATGGTTTAAAAACCTAATCTCTAAAATAAATGACATCAATACACATAAATCACACAGCTGACACCACATAACTCTTGCCCCTCTGTTATTTCTGATCTACATTGTGCCCTTCAGAGACAGTATTTGAAAGTGTAGGTGAGGTGGTCACATATTGATAATGTCATTGGATTAGTGCCACATTTTATTTTATAATGGATCTGTGAAACAGCTTGGAACGTTTATTAAAAGTGTTATGTAGAGTCAAGTTATTTTTATGGCATAAAATGATGGAAAAGTCAGCATTTAAAGTGGTTTCCTTGAACAATTCACTAGTCACTGACACATGCTAAGGCACAATTCATAACAGTGGCCACCATTCAGTTCTTGGGAGGTAAATGCTTCCTCTCCACATTGAAGACAACCTTAGCCCCAGCAGCTAAATTGTGTCCCGATTTAAATCTATACCCTTCATGCATCACGCATCTGTCAATCCTCAATCTTCATCTTAATCTGGATGATCAACCCTGAGTTCAAATAGATGCAGCATAGTCATCTGAAGCCTCCCCAGGCATATCTCAGAATAGTAAAAATGGCATTAAATCATGATTTGGAGATGCCGGTGTTGGACTGGGGTGTACAAAGTTAAAAATTACACACCAGGTTATAGTCCAACAGGTTTAATTGGAAGCACACCAGCTTTCAGAGTATCGCTCCTTCACTATCACCTGATGAAGGAGTGACGCTCCGAAAGCTAGTGTGCTTCCAATTAAACCTGTTGGACTATAACCTGGTGTTGTGTGATTTTTAGCATTAAGTCAAGATAGTGATGTAGTGAAAATGTTACTGGACGAGTCATCCAGAGGCTAATGGTAATGTTCTGGGGGCAAGGCCTCAAATCACACTAAGGCAACAAATGGAATTTGAATTTGACTAATAAAAATCTGGAATTGGAAGCTAGTCTCAGTCACGAAAAACCACAAAACTGCCATTGATTGCTGTTTTGGTTCAATAATGGCTTGAAGGGAAGGAAATCTGTTATCTTCACCTGGTCTGACCTACATGTAGCTCTCGACTCACAAGTATGTGGTTGATTCTTCATTCCACTTGAATTGGCCCCATAGTTCAAGGAAAATTAAGGATGAGCAACAAATGTCAACAACACCCATATCCCAATCGAGGACGAATGACAGGAAATTGCCAGAAGTGTACCACGCTGAGCCTCTGAATAAGCAATAGAATCAGAAAGCTGTAAAAATGACTGAGCAGTTCCATCGCAAATGGCTCAGAGGGAAGCTCTGCAGTCCTACCACATCCCGTCAAGAGAACTGTCAAGGAAGCCTCCAATAAGAATGGAATGCCCTGCCTGAGAGGGTCATTGAGGTAGAACATCTCACAACCTTTAAAAAGAACTTGGAGGAGCACTTGAAATATCTTGACACTCAAGGCTATGGGCTAAGTTCTGGAAAGTGGGACTGGGGTGTCAATAGACCAGCTCAAACTTAGCGGGTTGAAATGCCTTGTCTGTTCTGTGTGACTCTCCAAGTGTGGAAGTCTCTATGAACATCACTGACAAGGTTACCCTGAAGCACATGTGAGATAACTTTAACTAAAAGCACACGAGCTGTAAATAATCGTATGCAACCTCCTTATCAGGCATAAATCATTCAGTTCACTCCATTTGCTTTAAGAAGTGGTTGAGAACACATAACAATGGTTTTAGAGGGTCTGATGGTAGACTGGTATCTCTATCTCTGGGCCAGAAGGTCTGGGTTCAAGGTCCACCTGCTCCAGAATTGTGACATAGCATGTCTGAACAAAAATAATGTAGCCAAGGTTTTAAGTTCTGAATATTCTGTCCATGGTGCTGAAAACACTGAAGTTCTCCACTGCTTTTTTGCCAAGCAGTTCCACTTCAATGAAGACACTGATATTTACCAGCAATGGAGAAATCTGGTAAAGCTGCACTTTATCCACACAAAAAGAACATTTGAAGCAAACTGACCAATCCCCGATCAATCACTTATCCCACTTCTCAGCAATCTGATGGAAACAGTTTATCAAAGGTGCCATCACATTTCAGCTACTCACCAATAATCTGCTTCTCAGTACTCAATTTAGGCTCTGCCAGCATAATTTTGGCTTCTGATCTCATTCCAGCCTTACTCCAGACTAACGGCCAGAGCAAAGGTGGGAGTCAGCAGTTATCCTCAACATGATGGCAACATTTGATTTTATTATCGCACCGATGAATACGAGCGAAACCGTGATTATAGGGATGCACTAGAAAACCCTGAAAAGGCTGCAGGCATATTTGGACAAAGGAAGAGGTTGTGGTTCATTGGAGATTAATCATCTCAGCTCCAGAACATCTCTGCAGGAGTTCCGCAGAGTAGTGTCCTAGGCCCGATCATCTTCACTACTTTATCAATAAAGTCACCTCATAAGGGCCAGTGTGGGGCTGTTTGATGATGATTCCATAGAGTTCAGCTCCATATTCCACATTTCTACTGATGAAGCTGCCTCTGTCCACGGATATCATCCAGGTTGGGACAGGCAGCATTTGCCACCCAAATTTCAAGTCATGAGTTATGAGCTGGCCAAATCATCTCCCCAGTCGCAGGAATGATACTATCGTTGCTAGATTTCTGACTCCCAACATTTAGGAAGCTGGGTTAAATCCCATAATATCAACATAAGGGGATTCTGCATATGGTTGTGTAATGGAAATATTACTGGAGGAGTAATCTAGAGCCCTGACTTCAAATCTTACCTCATCAGTTCAGGGAATATATTTCACATGATGAATTAATCCAGGGTAAAATGTTAATGATTATGATGACCAGGACACTAGAGGATTATTGTAAAACTTTCTTTGGTTCATAAATGTTCTTTAAGGAAGGAAATCTAACATCCTCTGTCTAGCCTGCATGTGACACAAACTACATGCGAATTGCTTTGGACCTCAAATAAGGTAGGCTTAACATTGAGGCCTCCTTATAGTCTTCCAACAATTTCTATCCAGGATGAATAAGGAGTTGAAGGAACTGAGGGTTAGTAAGAAGGTCGGACTGGAGAAACCAATGGAACTGAAATTGATAAGTTCCCGGGAGCTGAGTGTCCACATCCCAGAGTCTTGAGGGAGGTAGCAGAAGAGCTGTTTGATACATTAGCAAATACCTATTAAAAGCCCCTAGATTCTGGAATGATTCCTGGAGATTGGAAGCTTGCAACTGTTACCCCACATTGAAGAAAGGAAGAAACAGAGAATTAGTAAGGAAAATGCTGAAATATATCTAAAAGGACACGAGAAATGGACACAGGTAAAGTGGGTATAATCAGCATGGGTTTGCAAAAGATCATGTTTGCAAAACCTGCTGGAGTTTCTTTTTTGGGGATATTTCTGACTTTTCTGATGAAACAGAGCTCAAGAGGAACGGGTCGTGAGGAAAATGTAAAATGTTTGCTGGAGGATTTAGACAGATTGAGTGATTGGGCTAAAACATGCCAGATGAAAGAAACTGTGGAAAAATGTGAGGTGGGAAGAACAGATATGCAATGCTTTTCTTAAGTGATGAGAGATTGGAAAATGTAGATTGACTCGGGTTTCCTTATTAATAGGTCACTGAAGGCTAACATGCAGCAAGGTGCAGCAGGTTATTAGGAAGGTTAATGGAATGTTATCCTTTACAACAACAGGATTTGCGTACAGGGGTAGTGAACTCTTGCTTCAATTGTGTTGGTTAGAGTGCACCTGGAATATTGTGTGCACGTTTGGTCTCCTTATCTCAGGAAATATATTCTTGTCATAGAGGAAGTGCAACAAATGTTGATCAGACTTGTCCAGAGACTGTCCTATGAAGAGAAATTGGGAAAATTAGTCTGCATTCTCAAAGAATGAGAGGTGACCTCATTGAAACGGACAGAATACTCAAAGGGATAGCGAGGGTAGATTCAGGTAAGATGTTTCCTCTGGTTGGAGATGGGGCGCAATTTAAAAATAATGGGAAAGCCATTTAGAACTAAGATGAGGAGAATTTTTTTTAATAGAGGGTAGATGATTATTTAGCATTCTCCATTCAAAGGGCTGTGGAAGCTCAGTCTTCGAGGATATTTAAAATAGAGATCGAAGCATTTTTGATTATCATTCATGGAAAGAGTTTTGAGGCTTTTGTGGGTGACATGCATTAACATGTTCAATCATCCATTGTTGGTCAAGCAGGCTTGATGGGCTGAATGGCTACTCCTGTTCCTGCATTCCTATTTTCATTCATTCATTGCTGGCTGTTCCTCTGGTAATATTGTTCCAATGTAATCTATACCTGATTGATATCATGGAATAAACTAATTCTTGCTAAATTTAAGTCTTGGTAGACTACCAGGCAACTTTATTCTCTGCCCTGGTGGAGCCCTGAATGTCTCCTACCAATGCAAGCAAGTCTCCCAGATCTCACCAAGATGAGCAGCAGAAAGGATCCGCTAAACAACACAGCTACAGAGAAAAGAGCTGAATTCCAAATCCTTAGCTGGGATTTGAAGTCAGAGCTTTTGGGTTAGAGCCAGAGATGAAACCACTGGGCCAGAAAATCCACATCAAATCCAACATAACAACAGAAATACCATGACTGCAGATGCTGGAAACCAGATTCTGGATTAGTGGTGCTGGAAGAGCACAGCAGTTCAGGCAGCATCCAAGGAGCAGTGAAATCGATGTTTCAGACAAAAGCCCTTCATCACCTGATGAAGGGCTTTTGCCCGAAATGTCGATTTCGCTGCTCCTTGGATGCTGCCTGAACTGCTGTGCTCTTCCAGCACCACTAATCCAGAACAGAAATACCTAGTAGGTCTAGCAGCAGCTATGGAGTGATGTTAATGAAACAGAGTTAATGCTTCACATCTGTGACGATTCACCATAACTGGGCTAAGTTAGGAGTGCAGTAGCAAGGAGTGGGTGGAACAAGGACAGGGGAAGGTCAGTGATAAGTTGGAAGGGCGGAGGGATTGATGACTGAAGAGTTAGTCTTCTAGGATCAATGGGACTAACAATGTACCAAGAAAAGAAACAGAAAATGTGGCCAAGGGCAGGTATGCATTGCTATCAGAAAACAAATTAGGGGAAAAGTCAAAGCAAGGAAGGAAAAAGAAAGTAGAAAGGGGGCAACAAAGTTTATGGTCTGTGTTTTTAATGACTCAGCATTAAGCCTGGAAAGCTGTCCAGTGCCTGTTCCCTGCGTCTCACTGGAACAATGCAGCAGGCTGAGGACCGAAATGTCAGCTAGAGGGCAACATGGAGAATTAAAACAACAGGTCTGCACGAGCTTATGAACAAACTGAGGTGTGGTTTACAAAGCAGTCACCCAGTCAGTGTTCATTCACACCATGGTCGAGGATACCACACTGTGAGCAGTGAATGTGGTACAATAAAGTGAAAGATATACAAATCGGTCACTGCTTTATCTGGAAGGAATATTTGGAACGAGGAGGAGGCATTTACACAGAAGGTGCCATGATAGGGAGCACATGTGATTGAGGGCCTGTACGCCAGAGTATCTGGGAATCTTCAGTTGAGGAGAAAAGACAATATCACATAAAAATTAGTGCAAGGGGTTATGTCATTGGCAACAGGATTTCCTGTGTTCTGCTTTCATCCCTCCATTCCCCCATCTCCAACCCCCTTGCCCCACCACCATGATCGGGTTCCCCTTTTCCTTACTTTCCACCCCATTAGCTTCTGTATTCAATAGACCATCAGCCCCCCACAGCTCACTCATTACAAAATATTTGAACGTTTCTTCAATGTGGAGCCGTGATATAAGGTTGTGGATCACTCGTGTTTAATGTGGAAACTTTTGGCGAAAGACGATGCTGAACAGTTCCCAAGTTGCCGCAAATTAGCAACAGGAACGGGCCAGGCTGCAGGAAAGCACTTGGGCATGAAACTCTCCAGCCCATCTCTCATGTGGGCATTTATTCCAGTTAATCGCTGTTGAGCTCCTATCTCCAGTATCAACCACATGCACCTCTATCCAAAGAGGTACTGGCTGGCTCAGAAGTATAGGAAGGGTATCAGTGAATGGAGGATAATAAAAAGGGGAAGCAGAAAGATCAGGTGATCTTTGATTTTGGAGTTATTTCTGTGCAGCGACGTGAGTTTTGGCTATAATCTTCACAGGAAGTCTTGTTAACAGTTGTTCAAGCCAAGCACTGAAATAGCAAGCTGGCTAGGCTACTGTGACAAGTGTGATTATCAGTCTCAGCTTTCCTGTTTAACAAGAGTAATGGGAATTGTTTCTTGCAACACACTTCTCTCTGCAAGAATAATAGGTGGATACATGTATAACATCAACACTGATCTGCCAACTTCGCCAAAGATATCTCTAGATGTTTCCTCATGCTGGTGGAAATATGTGGAGTTTGTTTTTTTTAGTTTGATTTATAGTATGGGATAATTTTTTAAGAAACAAAAATCAAAATTGCTGGAAAAACTCAGGGGGTCCGGCAGTGTCTATGGAGAGAAATCAGAGTTAATACTTCAGGTCCCAGAGGCCCTTCCTCTGAATGCTTCAGAAATGTTTAAGCGTTAACCAGACAGAATTCCCATCTACAATTATAGAGGAATTATCCTTTATAGATTTCCTTTTGATTCTATTTCATATTTTCAATTTGATTATGCAGTTTAGTGGCTTCGGACTGGAACTTGCTAGGTTTAGTGTATTGCACGTGCCCACAAGGTTAGATTGTTCCCTGCATTCGTCAGTTCCAAATAGTTTTTATTCCTCAGAAATACACTTAGTATCAGCTGATAATGGTGCAGTGAGGGCAATTGGACATCTGGGGCCTGGGTGAACAAAAAGTATATCTCCTCAGTTAATGAGATCCTGGAGTGAAAAATAAGCAGGGGGAGGACTGAGAAGTGTGAATTAGAATGAATTAATTCAATGTCACCTCAGGTAGAGCACGAAAATTGAAACCAGGGACTGAAGATTGGATTCGGAGAGAGAGAAATAAAATGCTGAGAGGGAGATGAAGATTTTTTTAAAAATCACATTTTATATTTTTTAACAATTCACTACCTGAACGATGTGACTCCACATTTTAATTCTTCGCTTTTTGGATCTGAGAAGCTGACTTGCAAGCATTAATTGTTAAATGGCATTTGTACTTTTATTCACTAGAAGTCACTTACTATGGCAAGATTAATGGGCATTTTTTTAAAAAATTGATTCATGGGATGCTGGCATCCCTGGCAAGGGATTTATTGCCCATCACTAATTGCCCTTGAGAAGATGGTGGCGAGTCACTAGTGGAGTTAAACATACCCCATTGGTGTAGGTAGAGAGTCCCAGGAGTTGGACCCAGTGAATGGTGATATAGTTCCTAGTCAGGACGTTGTGTGCCTTGGAGGTAATGTTCCTATGCTTCAGTTGCTGTTGTACTTTGAGATGGTTAGGGTTTCAGGTTTGGAAGGTGCTCTTGAAGGAAAATTAATGTGCAAATGTAACAACTTGCATTGAGGTTAATACTGTCATGCCATTTTTATGTGGTAGAGGAGCAGGTCACAGCACAAACTTGGCTCAGATCATCATTAATTTCCTTGCCACACTCAACCCTACTCAGGAGTAGGCAACGTTTGGGCTCCTGGGCCTAAGGCTTGTCCACTCCTTTCTCAAGCTGCTTCTGCTTCTCTTTGTTTTTCTCTTCCTTCTTACCTTTCATCGGCCAGTGGGCAAGAGTGGGCCCAGTGGGAAAAAGTGACAACTCTGATGTTGGTGAGTCCACACTGGCAGCAGAGAGGCGTTGGTGAAGGGGTGATGGCACAGGTGTTGTTGTGAGTCATCTCAGGATTCATGGTGGTGCCAGAGGGATGAAACATGTAGTAGCAGATAAAGAACAAAGATGGACTCTCTTTCGATTATACTTTCTTTTTTATTTTTAAGGTATTCAAAATGACGCTGGAGTGTGGTGACAGTTAAAACTTTCACATGTATTTTTCCTTAAATACAAGTGAGATTAAATCATTCGATTCGATTCAATTCAATTGTGGCCATGTTGTACATTAATAATGTTCATGCACTGTTAATATTTTTTCTGTGAATTCTCTTGGCAAATCAATAGCTGACAATGCTTCAATTAGACAACTTGTCTAATCCAGTCTGAAACCAGGGAGTGTATAAAAGGTAAATAGTTGCTATTTATTAAAAAATGGAAAGGAAAACAGAAATTGCTGGGAAATCTCAGCTGGTCTGGCAGAATCTGTGGAGAGATATAAGCATTAACCTTTCAGAGCCAGTGACCCTTCCTCAGAACTGAAGTTGTTTTTTTGTCGTTGTCAGCTATCATCAGAGCTGTCCCTGGGGGATAATATGGATCCTGAGGCAAACAGCACAGTGTGATGACAAAAAAAATCCTTTAGTCATCAACCAAAGTCCAAGTGTAAGAGCAGTCATCATCACCACATTTCTGGATCAACGTGAGACCTGAAATGCGTTTCAGTGATGTGTAACAGCGCTGAAGAAAGTCTTCCAGTGATAACTCTGCGTATTCTCCAGATTCAATGCCAAGAGTTTCCTCAGGGTAAATCACGCTGTACCTGCCTCACACTCTCACCGTATCTCTTCCATTCTATACTTTAAGCATCTCCAAATCTGCGGGTTCCTCTGGTCCTCATGCAGGGCCCCAAAGAGCGAGCTTGGATAGGAGCCATGATTCATCCCATCCCAAGGATGGTTCTGCCTACCATCTTCCACCACATTGTGTGCCGCGCACTGAGGGAGTGCAGTACAGTCAGGGGTGCCATCTTTCAAATATGACATTAAATTGAGTTCTCAGATTGATGGAGAAGGAGACCACTTCAATGCTCTTGGCGTTCTGTTCAATATTTATCCCTCAATGAGAATCACTGCAGTAAATTATCTGGGCATTGATCACATTGCTGTTTGTGAGAACTTGCTGTTCATAAACTGGCTCTCTGTTTCTTATTTTACAGCAGTGATTACACTTAACTGGCTGTGAAGCATTAGACAGACTCAAGGTAATGAAGGTTGTAATGTAAAGGTGCTTTTGCAGTAACTTTGTACAGATTCTAGATTTCATACCTTTCACAAGAGAAAATGGTTATTTTCACCCCCCCCTTTCTCTCCTATCTGCTCGCTGTCAACTTTGCCATTGAGCTTTCAAAGGTTTATTTCATACATTCTCTCCATAAACCAGACATTGTTTAGTAGCCTGTACATACTGAACAATAGAGGATCTGGTTAATTGTGCCACAATGGCCTACATCAGATCTAAGTTTTTATCAGATTGTTGCCACAGAAATAGGTCATTGGCTCAATTTCCATGGAGGCTGGATCCATTGGAGGCTACTCCAGTCCTTCTCTTAACCTCAACTGGCTGGTGTGTTTGGTTGGTAACTGGGAGATTGGTGGCTCGAGACCATCCAGGGGAGGAAGTTGTACCATTTTGGAGCTCTTGTGGTGCAATGGCAGTGTCCACTCCTCTGAGCCCAGAAGACCTGGGTTCAAGTTCTACTTGCTCCTGAGATGTGTAGTAACATCTCTGTATCGGTTGATTAGAAAACATCTACAAATATAATCTTCTATACTCTTTGGACTCGGTCAGACAATTTAAAATGCTCTTAAGCAGGCAGCCCAGACGTTAACTTTGCTTTTTTTTTGGAAAGTGTACAGTGAAAATTACCCAAAGTAAGTTAGCTAGGTTGACTACCAGGTTTTAAAACAGACAAAAGTTTATTTACAAAATTACGGAATGAAGCACAAACAACAGAATATGGAATAGCCACAGAACGCAGTCTATCCAAACCAGTATTAATTATGTTGTTCAAAAAATTGCATGCAACAGTCCCAGTAAACAAATCCCTTAAACCCAGAGCAAAAATGAGACAGAGGCTTACAGGTCGAAGCTAGAAGGGCAGATGGAGAGAGAGTTCAGCAGTCTGTTTCCACACAGCCCACTGACTAACAACAAGAATTCAGCTTCCAGGACTGACCACTCCCCTTTCATTATACATTGAAAGCTGTGGCCTAAAGTCTCATCTGTTTACATATAAACAAAAAAGCCTCCCAATACCCTTTTCATCTCTGTACCAACCCAGCTGATTTGGAGCCCAGACTGTTTTACAACCCTTCTGAAAAAAGTCAAGGACACGCATCCTTGAGAAAAGGAAGTGTTTAGAAAAAAGGATCAGCTGTGTGAGACCTTCTCCTCATGAGATTGATTAGTGCATCCTTAAAACCAGCGACACTCTTTAGTTTACTGCTGTTCGCATCATGAGTTGTACAAAGGTGTGTCTTCTGAAATCTGTAATGAATATTTTAGTGTTGATCTTGTAATGATGCCTGCTAGCTGTGCTGTTCCCCACAACAGTAAACATTCTTTCTGCATTTATTCCATCATAAACTTGCGTTACGTTAAGCAGCTCTCTTAGGTAACTCTTCATAATTTCTTATTCAAATATAAAAGCCAAGACAGTCAATTTCACCTTCATATTTGTGTCCATGTATTTTGGTATCATTCTGTAAATCTTCCTTGCATCCTGTCCGTTGAGTTTTGTTGCATGTTGTAATACTGCCTTATTAATGGTTAGTTGGCAGGTTGGCTGGTTTTCAATTTCAAAAGAGATGGGTTCGATTCCCACACCAACTGAGGTTACTGTGAAGGATTCTCTTTCTCAACCTCTCACCTTGCTTGAGATGTGGTGACCCTCAGATTAAACCACCATCAATGGTTTCTCTCAAAAGAGAGAGCAGCCCAATGGCCCAGTAAGACTATGGTGACCTTTATGTAGCATGTGATCTGAGCGTCAGAAGACCTGAGCCTCCATCTTAACTTGGATCACTTGGAGCAAGACATGACTAGGAGCACACTCCTCAGTTGTTATGCAATATCTTAACGTTAGTGCAGATACTGATGTGCCACTGAGTATAATATTTATACAGTGAGTTGTGGAAGGTTGGATTCTTCAATACCATATCAGCCATGCCTAGTTTCTCATATTACATGGGTTAAGATTACATTAGATAAAAAGCATTAGATGCAAAAGTTCTTTATGTGTTTTAGAATATCAACCATAGCCATGGTCCGATCATGAATTCCTACTTTTCAATCCGTCCTTTTAGAATTATAACTTGATGCATTGTTTTGTTTCTTGGCCCTTTGAATCTGTATCAATGATTTCTTATTTGATACTGCACTAAATAAAAATGCTTATGGAAATCTTTGTCTTCTACTGACCCTAAAATGGTCTATACTTAAAAATAAAAGGCCATGGACTTTGAAAACCTTCAACATAAACACCACATGATGACCATATGAATCAATGTGAAACTTGTGTTTCTTGGCCATAGAATGTGTGTGCAACAAAGGGAGGTTTTCTATTTCAGGTATCCAGTGTCTGTATGATAAAATGTCCATGTTGGACAGCAGCACATAGAACATAGAACATAGAACATTACAGCGCAGTACAGGCCCTTTGGCCATCGATGTTGAGCCAACCTGTCATACCAACCTGAAGCCCATCTAACCTACACTAATCCATGTACGTCCATATGCGTGTCCAATGACGACTTAAATGTACTTAAGTTTGGCGAATCTACTACCGTTGCAGGCAAAGCATTCCATACCCTTACTACTCTCTGAGTAAAGAAACTACCTCTGACATCTGACTTATGTCTATCACCCCTCAATTTAAAGCTATGCCCCCTCATGCTCGCTGTCACCATTCTTGAAAAAAGGCTGTCCCTGTCCACCCTATCTAATCCTCTGATTATCTTATATGTCTCTATTAAGACACCTCTCAATCTCTAACGAAGCCTCCAGTCCCTCAGCCTTTCCTCGTAAGACCTTCCCTCCATACCAGGCAACATCCTAGTAAATCTCCTCTGCACCCTTTCCAAAGCTTCCACAGCCTTCTTATAATGTGGTGACCAGAACTGTACACAATACTCCAAGTGTGGCCGCACCAGAGTTTTGTACAGCTGCAGCATAACCTCATGGTTCCGGAACTCGATCCCTCTATTAATAAAAGCTAAAAGACTGTATGCCTTCTTAACAACCCTGTCAACCTGGGTGGCAACTTTCAAGGATCTGTGTACCTAGATCTCTGCTCATCTACACTACCAAGAATCTTACCATTAGCCCAGTACTTTGCATTCCGGTTACTCCAACGAAAGTGAATCACCTCACACTTGTCCGCATTAAGCTCCATTTGCCACCTCTCAGCACAGCTCTGCAGCTTATCTATGTCGCTCTGTAACCTACTACATCCTTCATCACTATCCACAACTCCACCGACCTTAGTGTCATCTGTAAATTTACTAACCCACCCTTCTACGCCCTCATCCAGATCGTTTATAAAAATGACAAACAGCAGTGGACCCAACACCGACCCTTGCGGTACACCACTAGTAACTGGACTCCAGAAAGAACACTTCCCATCAACCATCACCCTCTGTCTTCTTTCAGCAAGCGAATTACTGATCCAAACTGCTATATCTCCCACAATCCCATTCCTCCGCATTTTGTTCAATAGTCTACTATGGGGAACCTTATCAAATGCCTTGCTGAAATCCACATACACCACATCAATCGGTTTACTCTCATCTACCTGTTTGGTCACCTTCTCAAAGAACTCAATAAGGTTTGTGAGGCATGACCTACCCTTCACAAAACTGTGCTGACTATCCCTAATCCAATTATTCTTTTCTAGATGATTATAAATCCTATCTCTTATAATCTGAATGCTTAAGCCCAGCATCAGACGTGCTCAGTCTTTGTACTGGATTGCACACTGAGGTGAGTCTAACCCTCTAACATCAGCACGTTGTGTGGCTTGTTCCGATCAACATGCACGGTTTACTCTCATCTACCTGTTTGGAGAGACCCGGGTTCAATTCCCGCCTCAGGCGAGTGACTGTGTGAAGTTTGCACATTCTCCCCGTGTCTGCGTGGGTTTCCTCTGGGTGCTCCGGTTTCCTCCCACAGTCCAAAGATGTGCAGGTCAGGTGAATTGGCCATGCTAAATTGCCAGTGGTGTTAGGTGAAGGGGTAATTGTGGGTTGAATGGGTGGGTTGAGCTTCGATGGGTCGGTATGGACTTGTTGGGCCGAAGGGCCTGTTTCCACACTGTAAGTAATCTAATCTAATCTAATCTAATCAACACTGACCGATGGTTAACAGATAAGCTGTAATTTCTGCTGTATTCCCATGGTTAGCAAATTTTGAGAAGATTTGGAGCTCAGGTTGAGATTCTGGATGCAGGTTTGCTCGCTGAGCTGGAAGGTTCATTTTCAGACGTTTCGTTACCAAACTAGATAACATCTTCAGTGAGCCTCTGGATGAAGCACTGGTGGTATAGTCCGCTTTCTATTTATGAGTTGGGTTACCTTGGGCTTGTGATGTCATTTGCTGTGGTGATATCATTTCCTATGGTGATGCCATTTCTTGTTCTTTTTCTCAGGGGGTAGTAAATGGGATCCAAGTCAATGTGTTTGTTGATAGAGTTCCAGTTAGAATGCCATGCTTCTAGGCTAGGAATTCTCGTGCGTGTCTCTGTTTGGCTTGTCCTCTAATCTAATCTAATCTAATCTAATCTAATCTAATCTAATCTAATCTAATCTAATCTAATCTAATCTAATCTAATCTAATCAATGTGTTTGTTGATAGAGCTCCAGTTAGAATGCCACGCTTCTAGGCTAGGAATTCTCGTGCGTGTCTCTGTTTGGCTTGTCCTAGGATGGATGTGGTGACCCAGTCGAAGTTGTGTCCTTCTTCATCCATATGTAAAGATACCAGTGAGAGTGGGTCATGTCTTTTTGTGGCTCGTTGATGTTCATATATCCTGGTGGCTAGTTTTTTGCCTGTTTGTCCAATGTAGCGTTTGTTACAGTCCATGAAAGGTATTTTGTAGATGACATTAGTTTTGCTTGTTGTCAGTACAAGGTCTTTCAAGTTCATTAGCTGCTAACTACTGAGCCACCATGCCACCCCATGCAGATCATCTCCACTGGAGGCTTCTCCCAACCTTCCTCTTCTATTGGCTATTGCATCTGGCTGGTAACCACAAGGTTGGTGGTTTGAGACCATCCAGGAATGGAGGTTGTACCATTTTAGAACTCTTGTGGTGCAGTGTCCCTACCACTGAGCCAGAAGACCTGGGTTCAAGTCCTACCTGCTCCAATGCTTTGTGCTCAATGTTTTGTAGTTGGGCCTCATTTTACAAGCAGGTAAAGTAGCCTAATGCCCATTGAACTAGGTAAAAATTGCAGAGAGTGGAGATAAATGGGTCTTTTTCTTGCAGTCAATATTAATGTCTTGCATGTCGCTCTAGAAAGTATTATCACCAAATTTGAAGGTGACTGTAAAATAGTTGGGAAAATAATAGGTTGCAATGAAGAAATACGAACTTTATAAATTAATACGGATAGTCAGGTGAATGGAACAAAGTTTAGAGTTGCAGTTTAATGTAGATAAGTGTGAAGTAATCCATTTTGGTCGGGGATCAGAAAGGCACCTTATCCAAATGGAGAGAAATTTCATGTGCTTCGGTGCAGAGGGATCTGAGTGTCTTTGTGCATGAACTGCTGAAAACTAGCATACAAACACAGCAGGTAATTAGGAAGGCAAATGGAATTTTAACATTTATAGAATACAAAAGTAGCTAAGTGTTGCTGCAACTACATAATGCATTTCTGAGACTGCATCGAGAGAATTGTGGTCAGATTTAGATCCCTTACATGAAAAGGAATGCAGTTACATTAGATATAGCTCAGAGGAGATTCATGAGATTAATTCCAGAGATGACAGACTTGTTTACAGAGAGATTGAGCAGTTTGGGCCTATACTGTCCGGCGTTTAGAAAAATGAGAGGATCTCTCATTGACGTGTATAAGATGCTAAAGAGATTGACAAAGTACATGTAGAAAACATATTTCCTGATGTCAAACAATCTAGATTGCGAGGTCATAGTTTTTGGATAAGTTGCAGTAATTTAAAACAGACATAAGGGGAAATATCATGACTGTGGAATTCATTACCCGAGTTCAATGGATGCTGGGACATTGAGTTAATTTAAGAAGATAGTCAGATTTTTAATTAGCAATGGGTTGAAGGGTTGGGGAGAGGGGACAGGGAAGTGGCATTGAGGCTGAGATGAGATCAGCCATGATTGTATTCGATGGCAGAGCAGACTCAAGGGGCTGAATTGCCTACTCCTGCTACTGATTTTTATGTCCTTTAGTTGAAAAATCATCACAAGTTGGTCTGTATAACCCCGCCTCCACTCCCAGCTCCAGCCCCACACCAGGTCCTAGCTCCCAGCCCTGCCGTGTTTTCACCATCCCTCCAGAACTACCCCTCTCTGAGGATGAAAGATCAGTCCTCAGCAGAGGCCTCACCTTCATTCCCCTACGCTCTCGGATTAACGAGTTCAACACGCGGCGTGACATCGAACAATTCTTCCGCCGCCTTCGCCTCCGCACCTACTTCTTCAACCAAGATTCTCGCCCACCCTCTGA
>NC_057712.1:122955690-122972291 GCF_004010195.1 Chiloscyllium plagiosum
CCCTCCACCTATCGCATTTCCAACGCCTCCTCCCCCAAATCCCTCCTCCTTACCTTTTATCTTAGCCTGCTGGACACACTTTCCTCATTCCTGAAGAAGGGCTTATGCCCGAAACGTCGATTCTCCTGTTCCTTGGATGCTGCCTGACCTGCTGCGCTTTTCCAGCAACACATTTTCAGCTCTGATCTCCAGCATCTGCAATCCTCACTTTCTCCTGTATAATTCATTACATGTTTTGTGTGCTGGAAAAATGGCGATAAAATATCTGACATATTGCTGTTAACTTTCAACTGTTTCAGGTCAGTTATCCCTATGCAGCCAAGTTCATATGTGGCTTCACTGTCACTCACATGGTTAACTCATAATGTACTCAGGGCAACAACGGTTGGACAAAGAAAATGCAACATTGCTAGTGTCACCAAATCACAGGGAACTGGTAACCATAGTGATGGATTTCCAGAAGGCATTCATAAAGGTGGTATATCAAAAGTTACAGTACAATATGGGCGATCCTGTTGTTGAGGTTGCAATGTTAACATGGATAGAAGATTTGGTAGCTAGCAGGAAGTAGAGAGTAAGCATAAATGGATCATTTTCAGACTGGCAAAATGCAGTAATGGCGTATCAAAGAAATAAGAATTGGGGTTCTCATCTGTTGCCAATCTATAGCAATGACTTGACAATGAATGAAGGGGATGAAAGAATGGCTACTAGATTTTCTGATGACACAAAAATAGTTGGAAAGTCAGTGTGAGGAAGACATAAGTTGCATGCAAGTGTGCAGAGGTAGATTAAATCAATGGGAAAAACGTGGCAAACGGTCTATGAAGTGGGAAAATGTGAACTTATCCAATTTTGTAGGAGAAATAAAGAAAGCAGCATATTATTAATATGAAGTGCAAAACTTTTTGGTACAAAAGGATTTAGGTGTCCTGGTATAAATCACAAAACATTAAATTGCAGGTACAACAAGTGATAAAGAAGGGAAGTAGAATGTTGTCATTTCTTGCAAGAGGAATAAAATATTAAAATGGGAACATTTTGCTGTACTGTACACAACATTAATGATACCAGAACCAAAGTACAATGCATAATTCTAGTCTCCTTATTTAATAAAGGATATAATTGCTTTTGTGTCAGTTTGACTGCTTGAACTGATTGTTTGTTCCATGCCTGAAATGAAGAAGTTATCTGATGAAGCGAGGTTGGGTAGCTTTGGCCTGTATCCATTGGGGTTTTGAAGAATGAGAGGTGGCACCTTATTGAAATATATAAAATGCTGAAAGGACACTTCCTCTAGTTCTGGTAGAGACTACAGCTAGGGCACACAGTTTAAAAATAAGAGGGCCTCTTGATTAAGACAGACAGTTGGACTTCTTTTTATTTTCAGAGGGTTGTGAGTCTGTGGAATTCTTGTCCTCAGGCATTGATGGAGACAGGGCCATCAAATATTTTTATGGCAATGCTTAACCAACAAGGATATGGGGAATTGGCAGCAAAGTGGAGTTGAGCCCACAGTTAGACCTTGTCAAGTGGCAGGGTAGGCTTGAGGGGCCAAATGGTCTTTTTCAGTGCCTGGTTTGTACATTTGTATGGACCGCTTTCCATGAAAAGAAATCTTAAAATCTCAACAGCTGCCTCAAGCATATTAAAGAGCATCATGAAAAGGTTTGAAGAATATGGTTACATTTACTAAATGGTCCCCCGGGAGCTCGCCAATGACGAGCTCCATCCATATATTGTGTCTGTTCCATTGTCTATTTATTTGGCTGCCCAGAGCTTTATTTATTCGTTTTGGGGAAATGAATAAGTAAATTACTGCCTGTGATAGCTAATTAACGATGATTAATGCATGTTCCCACTCATTAGGACACTGAATTTGTTTGTTGCTGGACTTTTATTCTGCGGGTTTTCATGGTGTGCTCGTTTCCTTGACAACACCGAAGCGATTTTGCTAGTCATCTCCATATGACCCTGGTGTTGTGTGGCACTGTCACCATGCTAAATAAGATACATTCAAATAAACCTAGCAGCTCAAACCTGAGAATCTATGAGGCAGTGTGAGACACCAGCAGCTGAATTATACTTGACCACAATGTATAACCTCTTTACCATCACCAACAAGTCAGAGAATAAACCAGTTCAATGGATAGTGCAAAAGACATGGCAGAAGCTAAAAATGGGATGCCAACTTGGTGAAGCTACCAAACGGGACTAGTTATGTGCCAAGCAGCATAACTGCAAGTGATAGATAAAGCCAAATGATCCTGCAGCCAACATTTGAGATCTAACTCTGCCATCCTGTCATATCCAGCCATGGATGGTATTGCATAGTCAAACACCTCACTGGAGGAAGAGGCTCCACAAACATCCCCATCCTCAATGATGGTAAAGCCCAACACCTCTGTGTGAAAAAAAAAGGCCAATGCAGTTGCATTCAAATTCAGCCAGAAGTGATGAGTGGATGATCCAACTGGACCTCCTACTGAGATCCCCAGTGTCATAGATGTCAATCTTCAACCAATTTGATTCACTGCATGTGATATCAATGGCTCAAGACACCGGTGTTAGAAACCTTGTTGATTTTTCATTATTTTGATCTTATTCTTCTGTCAATGTTGGTTTGGAGCTGTGAACTAAGAGTTGTGAGCTGAAAATGACCTTTTGACTATGGGCACAGCTTGTGTTAAAAATAAACACAGAACAAGCAAGCTGTTGCTTGTTTGTGAGGCCGAGCCTGGAAGTTAATTGAATATTGGTTCTTGATGAAGAGGTTAACCAGATACTTTATCACGGAGACTGAGCTGTATGTTTAAACTGATAGTAGAAGTTGATTACTAATTAGGTCACTACCTGGGAATTGTTTCCAGCAAGTCTGGGAGAATTCTTGTGATCCAGCGGATAGCAGATGTTGAATGGTGCCTGGGACCCTGACCTCTGACTTGAAATGGGTTTTGGACTGTGGTTTTGGGAGGAGGAGTTTGGCTGTTGATGGTACAGCATAAAGATTTGAAAGCAGTCTACCTAACCTCCATTTGTCAGAGCTTAGATATTCAGAGAATAGAAAACAAAATTAAAAGTAGCACGAACATGCTCTGAGGGAGCTGAAAAAGTGGCTCTGATTGTCTGTTAATCCACCAAGAAACAACAATCTATGCTTGTAGAACAATGCATTGTGAAAATCACTTAAATAGTCAATTTTATTTTGTTTTGTTATTCCTTAACTGTGTCTGTTTGACTTTTACATAAATGGGGTTGAAAACAAATGCTGTTGAGTTTAAATGTCGATATAATTAGATTTCTTTGTTTAATATTTTTCTGATGGAGTTAATGTATCATTTAAAAATTACTTAGAATTTTGTTTAAGCTACAAACTAGTATATTGAATTGATTATTTGCAGAGTCTAGGACTGGTTATTCAAAAACTCTAGTTAGGAACCATTGGGGTCAACTTTGAGGATCTTCAAAGGTTTTTATTTTACTGTGTTGTGAATATAGAGTTAGAAAGGCTAATTCGATTCAGCACACTGTCTCTGTATTGCAACACTGGATACTGCGAAGGCTATCTTGGTCAATAGTGCTCCCTGATAATAGTACCGCAAAACTGTTCCCCAAAACTAGTCATGTGACCATTCAAATCCAGCATCGATCCCGCATTGTGGAAAACTGTCCAGGTATATTCTGCCCATAAAAAAAACAAGAGAAATCCAACCCAGCCAATTACCACCTGATCAGCATGCTTTCAATCATCAGTAAAGTGATGGAAAGTGGCACCAACAGTGCTATCAAGCAGCACATGCTCAGTGACACCCAGTTTGGGTTCTGCCAGGGCCACTCAGCTCCTGACTTCATTACAGCCACGGTTCAAACATGGATCAAAAAGCTGGATTCCAGAGGGGAGGTGAGAGTGACCGCCCTTGACATCAAGGCCGCATTTGACTGAGCGTCAAGGTGCTGAGTAAAACCGAAATTAACTGGAATCACTCCATAACATCTATCCCTTTGACCAAAGTTTCTCAGTTTGATATTTTGATTTATAATTCTACTGTGAAGTATTTTGCACTGTTTTGGTACATTAACAGTTACACGTTGTTGTTGCTAATAGAGGACTGAAAGCATTGTACTCATGCATTAATCTTAAAATGGAGACTGTGTGGGGTTTTATAGGAAGTCTTCATTAGATTAAAAAATACGTGGAAGGAGATTGCCATCTATTAATCACTAAGATGGCACATAGAATTAAGGCCTTACTGACAGAGCAAGAGAGAAATCACAGAATCCCTACAGTGTGGAAGCAGGCCATTCAGCTCATCGAGTCCACCCCATATCACACCCAGACCCATCCCCCTCTCCTATATTTCCCATGGCCAGTCCACCTAGCTTTCATATCCTGGATGGGCATGTGGAGAGAAGGCTGGTGAGTTAAACTGCCTGGATTATTCTTCTAAAGAGCCAGCCCTGATTTAGTGGCCTGAGTGGTGTCCTGTTGTACTATCCTATGCTGAGTTGATGAATGGCAAATTAGCTCCAGCCAGTGTCCAATGCCACAGAGTTGCAGGGAGTTAGAGGACCAGAGGAGATAGTTTAAGAAACTGAAACAATGTCAAGACAGTATTTGAACACGTGTGGCAAAGCTGCAGTCAATAGAAACTGTAGAGGAAGTCTCCAATGGTTGGAGTCATACCTACCACAATGGAAGATAGTTGTGGTTGCTGGGGGTCAATCATTTCTGTCCCAGGGCTTATACTCCTGCTATACTTCACACGGGAATGTCCAAGGCCAAACTACCTTCAGCTGCTTTGTCAATGGCCTTCCGTCCAACAGAAGTGTTGATGTTCTCTGATGATAGTACAATGTTGAGCATCACATTGACCCAATACCTTCCAATATTCAGAAAGACATGGACAACATTCAGGCTAGGGGTAAAAAGTGACAAGTAACATTCATTCTACAGATAGGCCAGACAATTCCAACCTCTAACCATCGAGGAGAAAGTGAGGTCTGCAGATGCTGGAGATCAAAGTTGAAACTTTATTGCTGGAACAGCACAGCAGGTCAGGCAGCATCCAGGGAACAGGAGATTCGACGTTTCGGGCACAGGCCCTTCTTCAGGAATCAACCTCTAACCATCACCACGTGACATTCAATGGCATTGCCATTGTTGAATCTCACACTGTCACCATCCTGATAGCGAAATGGATATAAATACAGGGGCTACAGCTGCAGGGCAGAGGCTTAGACTACTGCAATGAGTAACTTACCAACTGAATCTCCAAAGCCTGTCCACAAAGTACAAGTGATGAGTGTGATGGGATACACCCCACTTGACTGGATGGGTGCAGCTCCAACATCACTCAAGAATCTCAACACCATACAAGACAACGAAACCCGCTTGATTGGCACCCCATCTACCACCTTAAGCATTCACTTCATCCACCACTGCAGCAATGGGCCATTTACAAAATGCATTGCAACCACTCAGCACGGCTCCTTCAGCAGCAATTTCCAAATTTGCGACCACTGCCATCGAGAAGAACAAGGTAGGCAGAGAAATACCAACACTAGGGCACGCGAGTTCAGCTCCAAACCACTCACCATCTTAATTTAGAAACATATCACTGTTCCTTCAGTGCCACAGGGTAAAAATCCTGGTTTGCCTCCCTAACTTTATTGTGGTACACCCATCTGCATGGACTATGTCAAGAAAGGTCAAAAAAGCTCCTCATCATCTGTTGAAAACCGTTTTGGACGGGTAGTAAATATTTGATTTGATTTGATTTGATTTATTATTGTCGCATGTACCTAAGTACAGTGGAAAGTTCTGTTCTGCATGCAGCATAGGCAGATCATACCATACAAAGATTATAGGGTGATTGGACACAGCAGGGAATACAAAACGTAATAATGTTTATAGACACAAGTGGAGTCACAGGTAGACAGAGCAGCAAAGAAGCCTTTTGGCACACTGGCCTTCACCAGTCAGGGCACTGAGTATAGAAGTTAGAAAGTTATGGTGCAGTTGTACATACATTGGTGAGACCGCACTTGGAGTATTGTGTTCCGTTTTGGTCATCTTGCTATAGGAAGGATGTTATTAAACTATAAAGTGTGCAGAAGAAATTTACAAGGATGTTGCCAGAACTCAATGGTCTGAATTTTAGGGACAAGTTAGACAAGCTAAGACTTTTTTTCTTTCGGGCACAGGAGACTGAGGGGGGATCTTTAAGAGGTGCATAAGATCATGAGAGGTATGGATAGGTTGAATGCACTCAGCATTTTTCCCAGAGTTAGGGAATCGAAGACTAGAGGGCATCAGTTTAGGGTTAGAGGGGAAAGAATAAAAGGGCACCTGAGGGGCAACTTTTTTACACAGAGGGTGGTACACAAATGGAATGAGCTGCCAGTGGAAATTGTTGAGGTGGGTACGTTAACAACATTTAAAAGGCATTCTGATAAATGCATGCATAGGAAAGATTTAGAAGGATATGGATAAGGAAACAGGGAAATGGGGTGAGCATAGATGGGCATTTTGGTCAGCATGGACCAGTTTGGGACAAGAGCCATGTCCGTGCTACAGGAGTCTCTGACTCTATGACTCTGACTTAGAATTGAGGTTTAAAAGTGCAGAACAATTGTAAGAAATGTGAGAATAAAATCTGTACTAGAGAGCTCTCCCTAATCATATTGTGCCCCTCTTTCTTCAAAATCCTATTGGGTGTCAGTTAGCTCAGTTGGCTGACTGGCTGGCCTCTCTTGGTGCCATTTTGAAAGGCTGGCTTGGCCTAACCAGTGATGCCCATAAATGAATTTTTAAACATATATATATATTCAACAATCAGGGAGGCAAATGAATGTTAGGTAGAGGTCGATATTGCAGATGCTGGAGATTAGAGTCAAGATGAGAGTGGTGCTGGAAAAACACAGCAGGTCAGGCAGCATCTGGGGGGCAGGAAAATTGATGTTTCGGGCAAAAGCCCTTCATCAGGAATGAGGCAAGGAGCCTCAGGGGTGGAGAGATAAATGGGAGGGAGGTGGAGTTGATGGGGAAGGTAGCTAAGAATGTGATAGGTAGATGAAGGTGGGGGCGGAGGTGATAAGTAGGAGAGGAAGGTGGAGCAGATAGATGGGAAAGGTGATGGACAGGTCAGAGTTAGAGGCTTGGGACGGGGATAATGTGGAGGGGGAGGGGTCTCCTCTACATCGGGGAAACAGGACGCCAACTTGGAGATCGTTTCAGAGAACATCTCTGGGACGCCTGCACCAACCAATGCCATGGCTCCGAGGTTGAACACTTCAACTCCCCCTCCCAGTTCATCAAGGACATGCAGGCCCTGGGCCTCCTCCCTTAGAACCCAACATCTGGAGAAAAACGCCTCATATTCTGCTTTGAGACCCTGCAACCACATGGCATCAATGTGGAGTTCATCAGTTTCCTCATTTCCCCTTCCCCCCACATTATCCTAGTCCCAAGCCTCTAACTCAGCACTGCCCTCCTGACCCACCCATCATCTCTCCCATCTATCCGTTCCACCTTCCTCTCCGACCTCTCAGCCCCCCACTTCCACCCCCCCCACCCCGCCCACTAGCCTGAAACATTGATTCTCCTGCTCCTTGGATGCTGCCCAACCTGCTGTGATTTTCCAGCACCACACTCTTGACCACAACCTTGCTTCAAGACTGTATGAGCTACACCAAGTCCCTATGTCCCATATAGCCTTCTTATTTCTCTCCATTGGGTTCAATATTATCATTGAAGTCAAATTTTGATTCCAACCTATGACAAATGGAAATTTTTACCGGAGTTTCACAAACAACATTTTGCTCTTCCTGGGAAATTGAGTCTTGAAGCACTCAAGCGAATGCATTCCTTGATGTAATTTAAAGTACTTAACTGTACCATTGGTACAGTGACCTTTTCCTTTAACAATAGGACTCAGGTAATTCAATCATGAAGGTTTGTGCATTTCTTATATAAGGTTGCAAGTGTAGGTAAGTGGTAAAGACAGTAACTTAAATGGAACTACATGATTCCCCTGATAAATACTATCAAAGAGAAAGAGAGAAATTATATTTGACCTCAATGAATACTAAATCCTTTTTACCCACTGATATTTAGAAGTCTGTGGATATAGATTAAGTGGGGGAACGGGGAGGGGAAATGGATGGGCAGCTGTTAATGCAGGGTGCACTAAGAGGCTATGTAAATTCAACTACAACCAGCCCACTGCCTTCACATTGCCACATCATGGATGCTTCCCTGATGTAATGCTACCTGACAGGAGCTCATCAGGCGAAATTTGGAAGAGAGCTTGTGAATTGAGTACAACTTAACAGTGCACTTGTGAGAATGGATCTGGAGAGGTTTACTCCCCTTACATGAGGAGGGACAAACTTGCATTGGAAACAGCTGAGAGTAGATTCACAAGCCTCATTCCTAGCATGAAGAAACCTGTGTCTTTTGGAGGAAGGGTTGGGTAGGGGGTTGGGAAGAATGAGAGATGGTCTCATTGAAACGTGTAATTTTCCAAGGGAGTTTGGCATGATAGATACCAAGAAGTTCTATCATCTCATGGGAGGATTTGAGAAATAAGGGAAAAATTCAAAGTGGAGTTGAGGAGGAATTTCTCCTCTTTGAAGTTTGTTAGTCTTTTGCATTCTTTTCCCCAGAGGATGGGTCATGGAATACATTCAACTCTGAATCAGCAAGGGAGTCAAGGGTTAGGGTCAATAGTGGAGTTATGGCCCCAACTGGATGAATCCTGATCTCAGTGAACAGCAGAGCAGGTTAAAGGGGATCAGATAGCTTTCTATTTCTGACCAGCTAGTGATCTTCCCAACTTTATTGTGTCTACATTCAAGGTTCAACTTTTTTATTGCTTATCTTACCTTGCCAAATCTCTGAGAATCGTCTGAATTCTTCAGGAAATGAGGATTAATCTCCCAATCAATGCCATGAGCAATGCAGGACTAAAAGGGAAGGTTGTATTCTGTAATGAAATTAGTACCATGTGGGATTAATTGGATTCCAGTTTCAAAGGGCTATGGGGTCTGGAGGATCAAACATACTTTTTCTCTGCTGTATCAGTCTACGATCTTTAATTCTCTATGGCCGAATATCTAGCATTGATTATGAAGCAGCAGGCATGACTGATGGTCAAGGGAGACAAATTGACAACCTCTCAGGAGGGGAAGAGGAAGTCAAAACTTTGTAGATACATTGAACATCAGTCAATAGAAACTGGGAACATCAGCAATTGACAACTCAGTCTTAACGCTTTACCCTCTGAGTATAAAAGGTGTGTTTGAAGTGATGGTGTAGTGGGGTTGTTGTTGGACTAGTAATCCAGAAACCAAGGTAATGTTCTGGGGACCTGGATTCCAATCCCACCAGAGCAACTGGTGTAATTTAAAGTCAATAAATAACTGGAATAAAAAAACCTAAAGGTGAGCGTAAAGTCATAAAAACCGATCTGGTTCATAGATATCCTTTAGAGAAAGAAATCAGCCATCCTAACTTAATCTGGCCTACATGTGGCTGTGGACCCACAGCAATGTGGTTGATACTTAAATATGCTCTAAAATTGCCCAAGCAAGCCAGTCAGTTGTATCAACTGATAGTAAATGGAATGAAACTGGACAGACCACTTAGCATCAATGTAGACACTGGAAATGACAATAGCAATAACAATCCTGTCAACCTGGTGAGGGGCTTTTGCCTGAAACATCGACACTCCTGCTCCTCGGATGCTGCCTGACCTACTGTGCCTTTCCAGCGCCACACTCTCAACTCTAATCTCCAGCATCTGCAGTCTTCACTTTCACCCTGTCTCACAGACTAGTCAATCAACAGCCTGACACATTCATACTCACGGAATCATACCTTCCAGACAATGTCCCAGATACCACCATCATCATCCCCGGATATATCCTGTCCCACCGGCAGGACAGAGCCAGCAGAGGTGGTGGCATAATGGTATACAGTCAGGGGGATATTGCGTTGGTAGTCCTCAACATTGATTCTGGACCTCATGAAGAATAATGGCATTGGGTCAACATGGGTAAGGAAACCTCCCACTGCTTACTAAATCCACCTCAGTCCTTCCTCTCAGAGCTTAGCTGATGAGTTAGTGCTCCTCCATGTTGAGCCACACGGAGCAGTACTGAGGGTGGTGAGAATATACTCTGGATGGGGGATTTCACTGTCCACCACCAACAGTGGCTACTAATCCAGCTGATCAGTTCCAAAAGGACAAAGCTGCTAGGTTAGGTCTGCAGCAAGTGGTGAGGGAACCAACAAGAGGGAAAAACGTCCTTGACTTCTTTACCAACCTTGCAGCTGCAGAAACATCTGTCCATGTCAGTGCTGGTAAGACTGACCATATGAGCATATTTTTGCAAAAGGCTTACAATGAACTTTTAATCAAAACATGAACAGCATCCTGGACCTGGCAAAGATGAAAAAAAACAGAAAATTTATTCCAAAAGAAAAAAAGACATAAGTTAGGTTACATAACATAAGAACTATTTGAAGCAGTCTTTTTACAAATATCAGAAAGAAGTATTCAACCCTTCACCCCATCAACAGCCTTACAGACCCTCAAACCTCAGGGAAGAGTCACCCTGTCTTGCAGTTGGCATGCTGCAATTGGTTTCCTCTCAACAAATGTATGCATTTACTCGAGGTGTTTTCTTAAGTTAATGTCTCTTTCTGAATCTCCTAAACAAGCTGCTAACTCAGCTCACTTATTGCTTAACATCAACTACTTAAATCCATGACTTCTACTTCCAGTATTATCAGGACTTCTCCCACAGGTCCTGACTGTTTCAGAGACTGTTAAACTAAAAGCACATGTTCTCTCTGAATGAACCTGCACATTGTCTATAACTTTTGTCAGTCTCCCCCTGTCATCGGACATCTCATTATTTGCAGACAATTGAATTTTGTCCTTAGAGGCTACTTCAGTGTAAATCCTCGATAGAATGCACATATCAATATATTTGAGGCTTCCTGGCACCAAATATGACAAACTCAAGGGCAAAACCAAAACTAGCACCTTCCTTTTCTTAACGCACAACAAATAAATGCAAATCAAAATTAACGTTAGACATCATTCTTTCACTTCAGAACCAAGATCTCAAGTGAGATTGAAGGTAGTGGATCAATGAGAATGTCACTGGACTAGCAATCCAGAACCCAGGTTAATGTTCTGGGCACCTGGGCATAAATATCTCACCCCATGTCAGAGGGTGAAATGTGAATTCAGTAGAAAGCTAGCTGACAGCTGCCATATGACTTTTGACTGTGAGAAAAGGAAACACACCTGGTTCACTTTAGGAAAGGAAATCTGCCATTCTTACCTCATCTGACCTACATGTGACTCCAGACCTAACAGCAATTGGATAATTGGGATGGGCAATAAATGCCTTGACTCAGATGTCCTGTGAATGAGTAAGAGAAAAGCAATAATGACATATTCTGAACCTTTATCACAAAGGGAAGATAGAAGTTTGCAAACGGAAATGTTAGATCGTTGTCAATTTTATATTTAATATTGACAGATTTTCATTATCCAAATGGCCTTGGGGCAGAGGTAGGCTAATAGGATTAGTTTGCAGCACATCCATAATATCATTGACATGGGAAATGGGCTCAAGGGCTTAATGGTAAACTCCAGTTCCTTTATCCTTATATTCAGTAATTCAGCATTCTAGAGGCTTGAAGGATTATTCTATCGGTCAGCTCCAACTTTTATGTAGCTTTTGTTTTGCATGCTCCATACGCACAGGAGATATGGCATTCAAATGGTAGTCTCCTGAGACTTAAAAAAAAAATAAATCAACCTTGTGTTACCATAGCAGCAGGCAAACTTCATAGAAAGCTGCCAGTTATGATGGATAGGTACTGGCTGTGGCTTCAGAACTTCAATCTTAAGCTATGAGTTGCGTTGGTTTATAAATGAGACCTGCATACCCACTTTAATTCCATTTTGTTGTTATTCTAAAGCATCATTTACTTGCACTCACATTTAATGTCCCTTGAGTGATGGACTTATTACGAGGAATGGACAACAACGATGCCGAAGTAAAGAGAAATCAGCCAAAGATATATGGCAACGTGGGTGCCATCCGTCACCGTGAAAGTGGACTCATTCTTTAGCCATGGCAGCCCCCCCCCCCTTTTATAATGGGGAACGAATAAGGAAATGAACAAGGGGATGGGCCTTGGATTCCACAATTCGGAAAATAGAGGAAATGCAGCTAGGATGATTCAAAAATGTCAGGCTGATTTATGAGTTATTTTTCACATGAGGTACACCAACAAGAAGCATGTAGCATTCTTGTTTCCAAGTTTATATATTTGTGTAAATGAACAGGGGAATGCTTATGGTGGGTGAGGGCAGGATGGGGGAGGGGGGAGGGGAGAGCAGTTAGTGACCCTGCCTTCTACTTTGCTTTACACAACCCATTCACTGTTTCAGTGGTGAGGCTTCACTATTACACTCAGAATTTCTTTGCTTAACAGCAGCACAGCTCATGGCATTTCCCGTTCTCTGCGGATAATTGGTACAATGGCAATACAGGAGGAGCAGGTCTGTACTAGCTAATTGATAACATCCAAAGTTTGCTGTCTGAGCTGTGACAGTCTCTGTTTCCTTTGCAAAAATGCCATCCTTCTAGTTGTAAAGTCACAGAGTCATGGAGATTTACAGCACAGAAACTGATCCTTCGGTCCAACTTGTCCATGCTGACAAGATAGCTTAATTTAATCTAGTCCCAATTGCCAGCATTTGGCCCATATCCCTCCAAACCCTTCCTATTCATATACCCATCCAGATGCCTTTTAAATGTTGCAATTGTACCAGCCTCCACCACTTCCTCTGGCAGCTCATTCCATACACGGTCTATCCTCTGCATTAAAAAGTTGTCCCTTACAACCCTTTTAAATTGTTACCCTTTCACCTTAAACCAATGCCCTCTAGTTGTGAACTCCCCCATCTTGGGAAAAGACCTTGTCTATTTAACCCTATCCATGCCCGTCATGATTTTATAAACCTCAATAAGGTCACCCCTCACTTTAACACTCCAGGGAAAACAGTCCCAGCCGATTGAACCTCTCCATACAGCTCAACCCCTCCAACCCTGGCAACATCCTTGTGAATCTTTTCTGATCCCTTTCAGGTTTCACAACATCCTTCTTAGAAGCTTTCGCAGTTTGCCAACTAATGCCCCAGTACATTTATTCTAAGTTAAGGCTTGAGCTGGCTGGCTCATGGAGTAGGAGAACTGACATACTTTTGAAAAAATGTATTCATTAACAGGATTTGGGCATATTTGGCTAGGTCAGTATTTAATTGCCCATCTCTAATTACCCAGAGGACATTTCAGAGTCACCCACATTGCTGTGGGTCTGGAGTCACATGGAGGCCAGACCAGGTAAGGATGGCAGTTCCCCTCCCCTAAGAACATTAGTGAACCAGATGGATTTTTTCAACATTTGATTCATGGTCATTATTGGACTTTTAATTCTAGAATTTTGTTGAATTCAAATTCCAACATCTGCCATGGCATGAATCAAACCAGGATCCCCAGGACATTTTTGGGTCTCTGATACCACTGGGCCGTTGCTATCCCGGGTCGGAGTATACTCAGTGGGGTTTAGTAGATTGATAATGAGATATCATAGAAACCTATGAAATTCTAACAGAACAAACACAGGAAGGATGTTTCCTCTGACCAGGGCAGCCAAAAGTACAAGTCATGGTCTAATGGATCGGGGCTCGGCCATTTAGAACTGAGATAAGGAGAAATTTCTTCACCCAGAGAATGATGAGCCTGCAGAATTCTCTACCACAGAAAGTGATTGAAGCAAAAATATTGCATGTTCTCAAGAAAGACTTAGACAAAGTTCTTAGGGCTCAAAGGATCATAAGATATGGGGAGAAAGCAGGGATAGGGTACTGAGTTGGATGATCAGCTGTGATCATATTGAAAGATTGTTCAGGCTTGAAGGGCTGAATGGCCTACTCTTGCTCCTATTTTCTGTGGTTCTACATGTGCCAGTTACCGGCTTAATGGGATGGTACTGCTAGTCAACCACCTAAAAAGTGAACAAGTGTGGGATTGAAAATCGAAAATTTTGAATTTTCCAGCAAGAGTTTGGAAGCATAAACAATTTTTTTTCCCTTTGTTTCTTTTGCCCTACCCCCTTTTCAGCCTTTTTCTCCCTCTCTTTCTTTTGCTTTGTCTACCTGCTTTGATATTAAATCCCCCTCTACTATAATTCACCCTTTTTCTCAGTCCTTCCCAAATTCATTTCGCAGTCTCTTTGGATCTGGAGTTGCACTGTTTAGTTGCACTATTTACCCAGGTCCCAGTCACCCTGGGTCTCCGGCTTCATCATTATCACTTCATCCTTCCTGTGCAATGCATGAAGCTGAAATGTAGAGAACAAGGTTAACTAGTGAGCGTCACATACCATAATTAAAAGAAGAACGCAAGCAGAATGCGAGCGATCTAGTGAGATGCTGACAGGCGTTTCGCGCTCTAACCTTCTAATTAGCAGCAGAAAGTTTGCTCAGGGAGTTCACATTCAAGTCTTGCCGGGTCAGCAATCAACACTCGTTGGGGTGCAAAACTGGAGCTAGCAATAAGCAAAGGAATTTAATTTTGGAGAGAATGATGGATGCTATCTTTGAAGATCTGTAACATTGACTGTCTCTGTACACAGTACCCGGCCAGCTGTGTATTGTCAGCATTTTCCATTTCCTCTTCATTCCCCGCCATGTTTTGCTTTCATTTTGAAAACAGTTATCTCTGCCCTGTGATGTTTCGTTCTGTGACTTGATGCAGTTCACTGACCAAGCGGTGATAGTTTGGCCTGTACTTGTAGCGCAGGATGAGTTGGAAAACTGAAGAATGTATATCAGCAGGAAAAAGTAGGTTCAGTCCATCTCGTCCGTCTTAGACTTCAAACACAGAATGGGTAGTTCACAGTCTATCCTTCTCAATCGGAAGTGAGGATAATGTCAGCAAACTTCCACAATTGTCCTGGCATCTTCAGAAGCTAAAGTTAATCTCACATGGAGGAGGTAATTCCTAGGGCATAAAACAAACTATTTTATCCTTTCCCAATAACCATGTGGTGGAACAAAAGACACATCCTATTGCAGCTTTCCACCCTGTACTCATTTATTCCTGATGTGGAGGCGCCAAAGCTGGGCTGGTGTGGACAGAGTCAAAGTTCACATAGAGTCATAGAGGTGTACAGCATGGAAACAGACCCTTCGGTCCAACCTGTCCATGCCAACCAGATATCCCAACCCAAGCTAGTCCCACCTGCCAGTACCCGGTTCATAGCCCTCCAAACCCTTCCTATTCATATACCTATCCAAATGCCTCTTAAATGTTGCAATTGTACCAGTCTCCACCACATCCTCTGGCAGCTCATTCCATACAGGTATCACCCTCTGCGTGAAAAAGTTGCCCCTTAGGTCTTTTTTAGATCTTTCTCCTCTCACCCTAAACCTATGCCTTCTAGTTCTGGACTCCCCGACCCCCAGGGAAAAGACTTTGCCTATTTACCCTATCCATGCCCCTCATAATTTTGTAAACCTCTATAGGATCACCCCTCAGCCTCCGATGCTCCAGGGAAAACAGCCCCAGTCTGTTCAGCCTCTCCCTATAGCTCAAATCCTCCAACCCTGGCAACATCCTTGTAAATCTTTTCTGAACCCTTTCAAGTTTCATAACATCTTTCCGATGGGAAGGAGATCAGAATTGCACGCAATATTCCAACCTGTACATTGGCCTAACCAATGTCCTGTACAGCTGCAACATGACCTCCCAACTCCTGTACTCAATACTCTGACCAATAAAGGAAAGCATACCAAACGCCTTCTTCACTATCCTGTCTACCTGCGACTCCATTTCAAGGAGCTATGAACCTGCACTCCAAGGTCTCCCGAGGACCTTACCATTAAGTGTATAAGTCCTGCTAAGATTTGCTTTCCCAAAGTGCAGCTCCTCGCATTTATCTGAATTAAACTTGACACCAGGTTATAGTCCAACAGGTTTATTTGAAACCACAAACTTTTGGAGCGCTGCAGAAAACTCAGAAAGGGATCATGCTGTAAGGTTGAGTGAAATAGGAGTTGATGGGAAGGGTTTGGGTAGTAACAAATTAAAAATACTATACATGAATGCACGAAGCATTAGAAATAAGATGGATGAGCTTGAGGCTCTTTTGGAAATTGGCAGATACGATATTGTGGGGATAACTGAGACGTGGCTTCAAGTGGACAGGGCCTGGGAAATGAATATTCAAGGCTACACGTGATATCGTAAGGACAGACTGATGGGCAGAGGGGGTGGGGTGGCCATGTTGGTAAGGGATTATATTCAGTCCCTTGCGTAGGGGGACCTAGAATCAGGGGATGTAGAGTCAGTGTGGATAGAGCTGAGAAATACTAAGGGTAAAAAGACCCTCTTAGAAGTTATCTACAGGCCCCCAAACAGTAGTCTGGATGTCGGATGTAAGTTAAATCAGGAGCTGAAATTGGCCTGTCGCAAAGATGTCACTACAGTTGTTATGGGGGATTTCA
>NC_057712.1:122974491-123005910 GCF_004010195.1 Chiloscyllium plagiosum
CTTATGCTGAAAGACTGAGGGGGGATCTGACTGAGACATGTAAGATTATTAAAGGATTGGACACTCTGGAGGCAGGAAACATGTTTCTGCTGATGGGTGAGTGCCGAACCAGAGGACACAGCTTAAAAATACGGGGTAGACTATTTAGGACAGAGATGAGGAGAAACTTCTTGACCCAGAGAGTGGTGGCTGTGCGGAATTCTCTGCCTCAGAGGGCAGTGGAGGCCCAGTCTCTGGATTCATTTAAGAAAGAGTTAAATAGAGCTCTCAACGATAGTGGAATCAAGGGTTATTGAAATAAGGCAGGAACAGCATACTGATTAAGGATGATCAGCCATGATCATATTGAATGGTGGTGCAGGCTCGAAGGGCAGAATGGCCTACTCCTGCACCTATGGTTCTATTGTCTATTGCTCCTTCTTCAGATGAAGTGTCATTTATTCCAAAGGACAATGCGAGAATGACAAATTCCAAAGAGAACAAATTATTTTCTGTAAAATAACTATTTAGACATTTTCTAATTAACCTGTTACAGAAATGTTATTACACAAGTCCAACGATGTGCAGGTCAGGTGATATTGGCCACACTAAATTTCCCATTGTGCTAGGTGCATTAGTCAGAGGGAAATGGGTCTGCGTGGGTTACTCTTCGGAGGGTTGGTGTGAACTGGTTGGGCCGAAGGGCCTGTATCCACACTGTAGGGAATCTAATGGAATCTAATCTAATCTAATGGAACCCCTGGAATAAATCAAATTTGAGTCCAGACCTCCTGTTTCAGAGCTAAGGACACTACCACAGTATATCGCAGCAATGGTTCAGACTGCATGATAAAAGAGTTTTAATTGTTTGTTAAGTCAAATCTGATTACTCAAGGCATTGCCATGGAAAATATGAGAGAAATATTGTTCCCCATGGGTTTTTTTTCTCAACTTGAACAAAATGATCTGGACAAGGTCCTGTTATATGCGGAGGACAGATCCCTGTTCATAGGTATCTGTGACTGCTAGTAACTGCACATGGGATACACCACATAGCCATCTGATAATCTTTTATTTACTATTGGCAGGATTCCATATTTGAACGGTGGGATATTTAGGAACATACGATTTAGAAGTTGCCAGAGTCTCATTAGAGACAGCTGACTGACAGTGAGTTTAATCTGATAGTCACTACACCTCAGGCAAATAGCAAGGTAGAGAAGGCAGGACCCCCATGGTAACTCCAGCCGGGAAGGTAATTAAACCTGCCTTGCAGGTATCTCCCTGCATTTTGAATTGGCCAACTGAGTTAACCAACTTGATGTAGCTTGCAGGGAATTATCTGCAACCAGAGGTGATGGCTGAACATATGAAGAATCTTCATTTTAAAATAGAGGGCAATGCAACAGAGGGAGACAAGGAAGAAGGTGATAGTGTGCCCAAAGCTGAGAAAGATCAGGGCAAGAGGGAGACAATGACCTAATGGTATTGTCACTAGACTAGAAATCCAACAATTAAACACAAGGGAGGAGCAAATTACTGCAGGTGCTGAAATCTGTATTGAAAATGCTGGAGATCACAGAGGGTCAGGCAGCATCTGTGGACAGAGAGCAAGCTAATATTTTGACTATAAAACCACTGACTCCAATAGCTACCTTCACTACAGCTCGTCACACCCCACAAGGATTCCCATCCTTTCTCCCAGTTCCTTCAAAATTTTGTCTCTGTTCGGATGATGCCAGCTTCCAAAACAGCGTTGCTAACATGGCTTCCTTCTTCCATAATCATGGTTTCCCGCCCACTGTGGTTGACAGGGCCTTTAGCCACATCCAACCTATCACTCGGGTTCTGCCCTTGCCCCTCCCATCACTCACAACAGTCTCCCTTGTCCTCACTTTTCATCTCACCAGCCACATCACATTCAAAGGGCCATTCTCCAACATTTCAGACAACACCAGCAGAAAGGCACCACCAAACACATCTTCCCCTCACTCCCACTGTCTGCATTTCACAGGGATCGTTCCCTCTGGAACATCCTAGCCCATTCTTCAGCTACCAACACCACTTCCCTTTCCAGGACACCTTCCATTGTATCTGCAGAAGGTGCAATACCTGCCCCTTCCCCTCATTTCTGCTCACCATCCAAGGGCCTAAATACTCTTTCCAGGTGAAGCAACATTTCACCTGTACCTCCTCCAATCTTGTGTTTTGTATTTGCTGCAGCCAACGTGGCCTACTCTACGTTGAGAAACCACATGCATGCTGGGTGGCTGCTTTGCAGCATACCTCCAGTCCATGCGTGAGCATGATCCCGACCTTACCGTAGCCAGTCAGTTTCACATGGCCACATGTCTGTCCTCAGCGTGCTGCAGTGTTCCAGTGAATCACAGCACGAAGTGGAGAACCACATCTCATCTTCAGACCAGGCAACATACAACCTTCTGGGTTCAATATTGAATTCAACACCTTCTAATGGTCAACCCATTCCTTCCCTTTTAGCTTTACTTGTTATATTCTCTGTCACCATGTCCTCTGTCCCCTCTCCCCCACCCCAGTGGGACAGTCTGTCCTTTCCAGTCTGGCAGTTAGACAAACCATTGTACTGCCCTTCTCACATTCCGATCACTTAATCTGAACTAGCAACATCCTTTCACCCCCAGCAACCCCACAGCCCTCCATCCCCACACCGCTCCCTCCCCCACTATCGCATAAATGCTGGCCCCAGCACACTTCACTTCAGAGTCATTCAGACACGAAATGTCACCTTGCTCTCTCTCCATGGATGCTGTCTAAGCCACTGTGATCTCCAGCATTTGTTGTTTTCAGTACAAACCCAGCAACACAGGTAATGTTCTGCAGACCCATGTTCAAATCCTACTAACTCTTAAAACAAAACAAAATTAAGAGTTGAATGATGACCACTGTCATGGAAAACCTACACTGGCTCACAGAATTTCCTTTAGAGAAGGAATCACTGCTCTTGTTTCCACATGACTTCAGACCCACAACAACACTGTTGACTTGAAAATAAATTCTGCCCAGGCCAGTGATAGCCATATTCCGTGAATTCTGTTTTTTTACAAAAAAAGACAGTGATGATAATTTGTATTAAAAAAGAGAAAAGCAGTAAAGTTTATGTGGTGGGGAGAGAGGGATGGAGAGAAGTTGAATACTGAAAATAAGTGGATGCTGCATTTTTCGATTCATTAAGTCATTTGGAAACAGACTCTTCAGACCAACTCACCATCCAGACAACCCATTCTGACCTAGTCCTTTTTGCCAACATTTGACCCATAAGCCCTTCCTATTCATATACCTAGCCAAATGCCTTTTAAGTGTGGTAATTGTACCAGCCTCTAGCACTTCCTCTGGCAGAAAGGAAAAAGTGAGGACTTCAGACACTGGCGATCAGAGTCAAAACGTGTGGCACTGGAAAAACACAGCTGGTCAGGCAGCATCCGAGGAGCAGGAGAGTCAATGTTTCAGACATAACCCCTTCCTCTGGCAGCTCATTCCACACACACATGAAGAAGATACCCATTAGGTACTTTCAAATCTTTCCCCTCTCACCTTAAACCTATGCCCTCTAGTTTTGGACTCCCTCATCCTGGAATTTGGCTATTCACCCTACCCATGACTTACATGATGTTATAAATCTCTGTAAGGTCACCCCTCGGCCTCTGACAGCTCCTGTTGTCGGGGTCACTACAGTAGCTCTGCGTTTTGGCCAGAATCCTCTCACTGTCTGCCTCTGTTTCAGGTACCTCTACATGATCTACAATGGAAAAGCTGCTCTGGAGCCTGCTGGTGATTGGAATGGCGATGGCAGTCTATGCTTGTCCCAAATACTGCGTGTGTCAAAACTTGTCAGAGTCGCTGGGCACTCTGTGTCCCTCCAAGGGTCTTCTGTTTGTCCCACCAAACATCGATCGGAGAACCGTTGAGCTCCGGCTGGGGGGCAACTTCATCTTTTCTGTGAGCCGGCAGGACTTTGCCAATATGAGTGGCCTTGTTGATCTGACTTTGTCCCGGAATACCATCGACTACATCCAGCCCTATTCGTTCGTCGACCTGGAAAGCCTTCGATCCTTGCACCTGGACGCCAACAGGTTGACGGAGATCGGAGGCAACGTGTTCCGGGGCCTGTTGAACTTGCAGCATTTGAGCTTGAACAACAACCAGCTCCACTGGGTGGCGGAGGGGGCGCTCGACGATTTCCTGATGACGCTGGAGGACTTGGACTTCTCCTACAACAACCTGGTGAGGCTGCCCTGGGAAGCGCTGAGCAAGATGACCAACCTGCACACCCTCAGCCTGGACCACAACCTGATTGACTACATCCCTGAGGGAACATTCACGGAGCTGCAGAAGCTGGCCCGGCTGGACCTCATCTCCAACAGGCTGCAGAAGCTCCACCCTGACCCCATCTTTGCCAGGTCTGAGATGCTGCTCATGTCCACCACCCCCTACTTCCCACCACTGACCCTCACCCTGGGCGGGAACCCGCTCCATTGCAACTGCGAGCTGCTCTGGCTGCGGCGGCTGAGCCGGGAGGACGACATGGAGACCTGCGCCTCCCCGGCTCACCTCAAGGGGCGCTACTTCTGGTACATCTCGGAGGAGGAGTTTGTGTGCGAGCAGCCTCTCATCACCCAGCACAGCCTGAAGGTGCTGGTGCTGGAGGGGCAGACGGCCACACTGCGCTGCAAAGCTATCGGGGACCCCAGGCCGGTCATCCACTGGGTGGCGCCGGATGACCGGATCCTCGCCAACTCCTCCAGGACCGTCATCTACGAGAACGGCACCCTGGACATCCTGATCACCACCTCGCAGGACTACGGCACCTTCACCTGCATCGCGGCCAATGCGGCCGGAGAGGCCACTGCGTCGGTCGAGCTCTCCATCGTGCAGCTCCCTCACCTCAGCAACGGCACCGGGAGGAGCCTGCTGCCCGATTCCCGGCTCTCCGACATCACCGGCTCCACCAGGTCGCACCGGGGCGAGGGCAAGGCTGCGCCTGAGAAAAAGGTCACGGTGTCCCAGGTGACAGCCAGCACGGCACTGGTCAAGTGGTCAGTGGGCCACTCCGCACCCAAGGTCAAGATGTACCAGCTTCAGTACAACAGCTCGTCCGACGAAGTGTTAGTCTACAGGTAAGCAAGTGGCAAACATTCAGACCATAACCAGTGTTAGGGCACCAAAATGGATGCTGGATCAGTGCAAGAAAGAGAAAAAAATTAATATAATTTAAATCAACTTAATTAATGTTAAATTTAATTTAGATCAATTTTATAATTTGTTTTAAAGTTAATTTCATCAATTTTATAAGTTAATTTTAAATTTGATTTCATCGATTCAGATTATTTTCATAAAACTAATTTCAATTTTGATTTAATTTCGATGAATTTCGATGATTTATTTTCGATGAATTTCGATGTTTTCCAGAACAAATTCAAGTTCTGGAATAGGGTCTCTGGATCCGAACCATTAACTCTGTTTCTCTCTCCACAGATGCTGCCAGACCTGCTGAGTCTCCAGCATTCTCGGCTTTTGTTTCGGATTTCTAGCATTTCTGTGGGGTTTTATTTCAAAGTAATAGATCGCACTGACTTGCTTAGTTTTATTAAAGTAGGTACACCATAAGTGCTGGCATGGGTCGTTCAGGTGTATCTCTGTGTCTATTAAACACTCGAAAACACTAACATCCCAAGCTACAGGCCAAATGCTGGCTAATGACATTGAAACAGATGGGTGTTTGATGGCTGGCATGTACAAGATGGGCTGAAGGACCCCTTTCTGTAGACGTTCTCTGCAGGGTGGCACAGTGGCTCAGTGGCTAGCACTGCTGCCTCACAGTGCCAGGGACCCAGGTTCAATTCCAGACTAGGGGGACTGTCAGTGTGGAGTTTGCATGCTCTCTCCATGTCTGCGTGGGTTTCTTCCGGGTGCTCCGATTTCCTCTCACAGTCTAAAGATGTGCAGGTTAGGTGGATTGACCATGCTAAATTTTCCATTGTGTTCAGGGATATGTAGTCTCGGTGGATTAATCAGGGGAAACGTAGAGTAATATGGTAGGGGAATGGGTCTGAGTGGGATACTCAATGGCCTTTCTCTGCACTGTAGGGGTTCTATGATTTTAAATCAATACCAATAACAACAGTTCATTTGCTTAGCGCCTCTAGCATTCACAAAACATTGCAGGAGATTTACAGAGCAAAATACACTGCCTATCCCCTTTAAGGAGCTATTACGTCAAATAACCTCAACAATTTGGTGTTTTAAAAGAGGAAAGTGAGTTAGAGTGGAATGGAGTGGGAAGTGCAGAGCTTGTCACCTTGGCAACTGAAGGCCCGGCTGCTGAAGGTGAAGCAATTAAAACTGGAGTGCTGAGGAAGTCGGAATTAGAGAATGCACAGGGCTGTGAGGATGGAGGAGGTTACAGAGACAGGAAAAGTTTGAGGCTGTGGAGGGATTTGAGAACTAGGAGGAGAATTTTAAAATCAAGACTTTTTTTTAAGCAGGAATCAGAGTGCATCAGGAAGCATAGGGCTGGGGGAGGAATGGGCCTCGGTGTGACTTATGATAAGGACAGCAGAGTTTTTAATGACCTCCAAACTGAAGAACTTTTTTGTGCTAAGCCAAACATTGTAGCCAATGCATCTTTGACTGCTGGTAAACTGATAAACAAAAAAATTCCACCATCTATATTTGAAAGGTTTGGCACAGGGACATGAATTTACCTTGATATTTCTTGACTTTCCCCAAGTTCTGGCTAATTGCTCCAAGAAATTACTGCATGTGAAGCATAGTGCATGTACGTTTTGACTTATTTGGATTCTGTTATGTCTGTTCGCTGGGTGTACCGACTCAGTGTATTATATTCCAGGTCAGGAGGGATGACTCTTGGTTGGGGTTAATTCATAAAGAAAACCTTCCATCGTGCAAACCTTTTCCCAGCCCAAGTGCTTCGTTTATGTTTTAAAATGAGCCAATTTAACCTGGCATTGTTGTTTTCAAGAAAGAGTGATTTTATTAGCTAGTAATAATGAGAAAAGATAATGAAATGAGACCTGCACGCACACAGATTAGAAATAAGGGGCGATTCCAAAACGTAGAAGCAATAAAAGAATGTGGGAACCGGTCTTTGGCCTATTCTTGGCGAATAGCTCATGAAACCTTAAGGATGTTAGGGTGACAAGGCAAGGGCTTAAAAATGTGTTGCTGGAAAAGCGCAGCAGGACAGGCAGCATCAAAGGAACAGGAGAATCGACGTTTCGGGCATAAGCCCTTCTTCAGGACTAAGGCAAGGGCTGACTTCAGCAGTTGACTAGTTATCTGGCGAGGCCAGAGTCTGTAGCTTGATATAAACACAGAAAACAGGAGCTGGAGGAGGCAATTCAATCCTTTGAACCTGCTCTGCCATTCCATATAATCATCGCTGATCATCCGCCAGCCCAATACCCTGTTCCCACTTTCTCCCTCAGATCCCTTTAGACCGAAGAACTATATTTAGCTCCTCATTGTAAATGTTCAATGCTTTGGCTCCAATGTTTCTGCAGAAGAGAATTCCACAGGCTCTGGGTGATAAAATGTGTCCACATTTCACTCTTTAATGGCCTACCCCATTTCCTTACACTGTGATACCCGGTTGGAGATTCCCCAGTCATCCTGTATTCACCCTGGGCGAAAGTGAGGACTGCAGTGAGGATCAGAGTCTGGTTTAGAGTGGTGCTGGAAAAGCACAGCAGGTCAGGCAGCAACCGAGGAGCAGGAGAGTCGACGTGTCGGGCAAAAGCCTGATGAAGGGCTTTTCCCGAAACGTCAATTTTCCTGCTCCTCGGATGCTGCCTGACCTGCTGTGCTTTTCCAGCACCACTCTAATCTAGACTCTACATTTACCCTGTCTAGCCCTGTTAGAATTTTATAGATTCCTAAATGATATGATTTCTAAACTCCCGTGAATACAGTCCTAACCAATCTGGCCTCTCTTCATACGTCAATCCTGCAATCTCAGGAAAAGAATTTAGCTGAAAAGTGTTTGTCTGACTTCTTTCAACAGTGATATTGTGGTTTGGCATCTTTTCAACAATCAGAGAGACACTTTAATTCTTTTTACGCAAACGTACAAGGGTGTCAAGTGGGAGTAAGTACAGTGTAACTCAAAACACATGGCAGCATACTAGTATGATTTCACACTCCAGCATGCTAGCACCCCTCAGACCACAGGTTGCATTTGGTTTATAACTCTCTTTGTTATGTATTTCTGGAAGGGTTAAACAGGAACATGTCTTTGGCTCGGACAATCTTTCTTTCAACTATCATCATGTCCACATTGGGGCACAACCCACAGGAGGTCATAGAGTCATTGGGATGTACAGCACGGAAACAGACCCTTCGGTCCAACTTGCCCATGCTGACCAGATATCCTAAACTAACCTAGTCCTATAGGCCAGCACTTGGTCCATATCTCTCTAAACCCTTTCTGTTCATATACCAATCCAGATACCTTTTAAGTGTTGTAATTGTACCAGCCTCGACCACTTCCTGTGGCAGCTCATTCCATACACGTCACCCTCTGCATGAAAACGTTGCCCATTAGTTCTCTTTTAAATCTTTTTCCTCTCATCCTAAACCTATGCCCTCTAGTTCTGGCCATCCCCAACCCAGGGAAAAGACTTTGTCTATTTACCCTACCTCATGATTTTATAAATCTTTATAAGGTCACCCCTCAGTCTCCGACATTCCAGGGAAAACAGTCCCAGTCTATTCAGCCTCTCCTGAAAGCTCAAACCCTCCGACCCTGGCACAGTTTTTTGAATGGCATCTCTCAATTTGAAGTGTTGCTATCGGAAGTTCCCCTGTGGTACACTTCAGGTATGACATTCCATAGTACCATAAAAATAGGAACAAGAATAGGCTATTCAGCCCCTTGGGTATGCCTGCCCATTCAATAGGCTTATGGCTAAACTGACATTCCTCACATCCACTTCTTTGTTATCTCCTCAAAACCTTTGATTCCCCGATTGATCAAGAATCTATCTGTCTCAGCCTTCAATGTACACAAGGAGTCTATCCCTCCAGCTCTCTGTGGCAAGGGATTCCAAAGACTCGCAATCCTTATAGAGATGAAATTCCTCCTCACCTCAGTCTTAAATGGTCTTTATTCTGAGATTGTGTCCTCAGGTCCTAGACTATTCCATGAGGGCAAGCATCCTCTCAGCATTTAGCCTGTCAAGCCCCTTAAGAATCTTATATATTTCATTGAGATCACCTCTCATTCTTCACAACTCCAGTGAGTAGAGTCCCAACCTTTGCTCATAAGTCAATCTGTCCATACATGAAATCATCCTAGTGAACCTTCTGTCAACTACATGCAATGAAATGATATCTTTTCTTAAATAATGGAATCAAACAGTTCACAATATTCTAGATGTGGTCTCACCAGCACCTTGTGGTGTTGCAGTAAGACTTCCTTACTCTTATTCTCCAACTCCCTTGAAATAAAGGCCAACATTCCTTTAACCTTCTTGATTACCTGCTGCAATAGTTTCCTGTGTTTTGTGGACAAGTGCCAGCAAGTCTTTTGTGTTAATCTGACTGCAGCTTTTCTCCATTTAAATAATACTCTGTTCTTTTGTTCTCCATTCTGAAAAAAATGACTTCACATTTTCCCACATTATCCTCCATTTGCCAACTTATCAACCATTTCCTTAGCTTATCAATGTCTCTCTGTAAACTATTTCTGTCCCTCTTGTAATCTGCCTTTCCACCTATTTTTGTGTAACCTAAGTTAAGGGGCATTTAAGGAATGTGGTCAGAGGTTTGGAGCGGATGTCAAGAATTGTTTTTTCACCCAGAGTGTGGTGGGAATCTGATAGAGACAGAAACCCTCATAATATTGAAGATGTACATTTGTGAAGCTAATGCATACCAGGCTATGGGCCAAGTTCTGGAAAATGGGATTAGATTAGTTAGGTAGTTGTTTTTGACTGCCGCAGACTTGATGGGCCGAATGGCATTTTGTCTGTGATATAGACCTAGATGACTCTATTTTGGAGAGAAACATGGGACAGTAGGAACAGAAAAAATTGTTAGAGACCTGACAGCGTTAGGAGAAAGTGAGGACTGCAGATGCTGGAGATCAGAGCTGAAAATGTGTTGCTGGAAAAGCGCAGCAGGCCAGGCAGCATCCAAGGAGCAGGAGAATCGCCATTTCGGGCATGATTCCTGAAGAAGGGCTCATGCCCGAAATGTCGATTCTCCTGCTCCTTGGATGCTGCCTGACCTGCTGCACTTGACTGTGTTAGCAGATTCCGAAGTGGACCAATTACAATCATTACAGAGCAGCAGCTGCAAACACATTAAAATGTATGTTGATGTATATATAGATTGCTAAAGTACAACTCTGACGCCAGCACCCTGAATCTGCGTAGCATTCTGGTGTGACCACTCCTGACAACTGAATTCATTTGTAACACTCAAGGACTAACAGAAACTGACAAGTCCTGACAGAATGTCAGAGGACTGAATTATAAGATCAATTACATAATATTGTGTAAAGGGCAGCGTTAAGTGCACTCTACCTGACTGCATATAGCATTCACAACAAGGTGGATGACTTAGAATCATAGAATCCCCACAGCATGGAAGCAAGCCATTAGGCCCATTGAGGCCACACCATCTGTCCAAAGAGCATGCCTCCCTGAACCAGCCCACACCCTACCCCTGTAACCCTGCATTTCCCATGTCTGACCCACTGAGCCTGCACATCTCTGGACACTATGGAGCAATTTAGCGTGGCCGATCCACCTCACCTGCACATGTTTGGACTGTGAAAGAAAACAGGAGCACCCAGAGGAAACCCACGCAGACACGGAGAGAATGTGCAAACTCTATACACACAGTCGCCCGAGGGGATAATCAAACCCAGGTCGCTGGCGCTGTGAGGCAGCAGTGCTAGCCACTGCTGGAACAAACAACAGTCTGAAGGTTTTCCTAGGCCAGGTTGATGTTGATGGATGTGAACAGGAAATGACTGCTAGTCTACTCAGACCTCTTGGCATCATGGTAGCCCACAAACCCACCAAGTCCCTAAAATAGCAGCTAACGAACTTGAAAGACCCTATACAGACAACAAGCAAACTAATGTCATCTACAAGATAACTCACAAAAACTGTAACAAACACTACATTGGACAAAAAGGCAGAAAACTAGCCACCAGGATATATGAACATCAACTAGCCACAAAATGTCATGACCCACTCTCACTAGTATTCTTACATAAGGATGAGAAAGGACATCACTTCGACTGGGACAACACATCCATCCTAGGACAAGCCAAACAGAGACACGCACGAGAATTCCTAGAAGCATGGCATTCCAACCGGAACTCTATCAACAAGCACATTGACTTGGATCCCATTCACCACCCCCTGAGAAAAAGAACAGGACATGACATCACCATAGGAAATGATATCACCACAGGAAATGACATCACCAATCCAAGGAAACACAAACATATAAGTAGAAAGTGGTCTACACCACCAGTGCTTCATTCGGAGGCTCACTGAAGATGTTACCTAATATGGAGATGAAACATCTGAAAACGAACCTTCCAGTTCAGCGAGCAAACCTACATCCAGGACCTCAACCTGAGCTACAAATCATCTCAAAACTCATTAATGGAGCATGTAGCAAGAGTAATACAGGACTCATTGGCAACTTCAATCTACATGTAGACTGGATAAACATAATCAATGCCTTGGAGGATGAACTCCCAGAATATATTTGAAATGCTTTGCTAGAACAGTATGTTGAGGAACAACCTCAGGAACAAGCTATTTTAGATCTCTGAACTATGCAGTGAGAAAGGGATAATTAATAATCCTGTTGTTAAAGAACCTTTACGGAAGTGCGACTGTAACATGTTAGAATTTTCCATTTGAAAACAGCACAGTTCAAAACATCCTAAATCTAACCAAAGGAAAGTCTTTGGTTTCAGAGCCAAGATGACTGTGGTTCATTGGATAAATACATTAAAGGGTGTGATAGTAAGAAATGAGTATAAAGGACCTTAATTTAATTTGTTGTTGAGATATGAACATCACAATCACATCATCATTGATTGCCCTTTAACTAATAATCCTGGAGAAGGTGGTGGTAAGATTAGGTTCCCTACAGCGAGGAAACAGGCCCTTCAGCCCAACAAGTCCACACCGACCCTCCAAGGAGTAATCCACCCAGACCCATTTCCCTCTGACTAATGCACCTAACACTATGGGTAATTTAGCATGGCCAATTCACTTGACCTGCACATCTTTGGATTGCGGGAGGAAATGGAGCAAACCCGCGCAGACACGGGGAGTACGTGCAAACTCCACACAGTCACCAGAGTCTGGAATCGAACCTGGGTCCTGGAGCTGTGAGGCAGCTGTGCTAACCACTGAGCCACCGTGGTAAGCTGCCTTCTTAGCCCATTGCAGTCCTTGGAAAGGAGTTAGGGAGAGGGACCTTATGTAGAGACATTACAGCAAAAGTTGCCTTTGAGTGGTAGTGACAATATTGGACAATGCTGTCCCAGATTCCCAGATTTGTTGTCAGTAGACTTCAATTACAATGGAAATTTCAACTACAATGTTATATTATGGATTATTTAACCCCTTCCCCCAAAAAAAAGTGGAATGGGAGGGATTAATCCTGACCATTTTCCTGTGATCACAACATCAAATGGACATTGGTGCTAACTAGTTCAAGGAAAATCCAAGATTGATGTGAGGCAGTACATTACTTGAAAATTACAGGGTTACCTAGTGAAGGCAAAAATCCCAGGGTCACTCAGAGATAGTCATTGCGATTACAATGGGAGGGCTGTTAGGCTGGGGCAGGCTGCAGGCTGCAGAGACAGGGAAAAAGCAGGCCGTAGAAGGATGAAATGAAGCGTTGCCGTGGCCTGCCTTGGGGACAGGAGGAAACATGCAATTGTTGAGTAGTTTTCAGGAGCTCTCACACTGTTGGAGTAGGATCAGCTGCAGATGTGCCTGCTTACTTGTCAGGTCACTGAAAGCAGCCAATAAACAGAGCTGATCTGGGTTTCTGAAGAAACTGAGGCAGCAGCTCCTTGCCAGGTACAATTCATGCTCTAACTCTCCTAACTTTAAGAGGTCGAGCCCCCCCTATTGTGTATCCCATCCTTCATCCCTGACCAGCACCTCCCCCTACCCTAAGAGCTCACGAAGCAACGCTCCAGGAAATGCAATCACCTCCACAGCTAAACTTTGGGCTTCTCAGTGCATTGGATCATTTCAGGGTGGGACACGCATCTGTTTTTCACCCCACCCCTCCCCCGCCCCATCCTCCTGCTAGTGCTCCACCTTTCTCCAAGATTGGAGCATCATTTTGAAAGGATTCCAAGCCTTTTGCTGCAGACCAGAAGCTTGTTTTCTGAATTTCCCGTGCGGACCCCTCCCATTTATCTCTCCATCCTGGAGGCTCACAGTCTCATTCCTGATGAAGGGCTCCTGCCCGAAACATCGATTTTCCTGCTCCTCGGTTACTGCCTGACCTGCTGTGCTTTTCCGGCACCACTCTAATCTTGACTCTGATCTCCAGCATCGGCAGTCCTCCCTTTCGCCTAGTTGATTTTAACCCGACTGCGAATTCTCTTGCAAGGATGCCTGCCTTGAAGAAGTTCTCCTCCTCTCTCTACAAAGACTTAAGTGAGTCTGTCTCTCACTGCAACCCCAGGTGATCTCCTCTGCCCTGCAACCTTCTCCCCAGCCCCACCCCCCCTCCCATTTATCCCTCCACCCCATAGGCTCCCAGCCTCATTCCTGATGAAGGGCTTTTGCCCGAAACGTCAATTTTCCTGCTCCTCAGGTATTGCCTGACTTGCTGGCTTTTCCAGCACCACTCTAATCTTGACTCCGATCTCCAGCATCTGCAGTCCCCCCTTTCACCTTGTAACATCCATTGCTAACTGACCCTGTAAATCATCTCATTGCTGGCTGCTAATCTCCCAACCTGGCAGATGCTTCCTTGCGCCTCCTTTCCTGGTGCCCATTGTATCGTTGACCTGTTTTATATGTCTGCCAAGTTTCCTGTCTGGATACCCAGCTGGATTATATGTGGACGAACTCCAGGGAGGGGGGGGGCGGGGGGGGGGGGGGGGGGGGGGGGGGGGGGGGGTGCCGATGTGTTCACCGAAAATGAGAGGCTCACTCACGTGATGAACTTTCAATCTTTGAGCTGGCCACCTGTCAAGTTTGTAAAATGAAAGCTGCACCCTCACAGTGTAGCCGACAAACCCCAGTCAAATGTGTTTGACTTCCTTGAGGACATAGTCGAAGAGTGTGATGCTGGAAAAGCACAGCAGGTCAGGCAGCATCTGAGGAGCAGGAGAGTTGATGTTTTGGGCATAAATACTTCATCAGGAGTGTCCTTGAGGACCTTAGCAGCCCGTTGTACTGTGATGTTGGAATGCCATGATGTTTCGAGTATAAGCTCTTTATCAGGACATGGGTGAAGCTGGCTAGGCAAGCATCCATTGCCTGTCCCTAATTATAAGTCACTAATGCCCTTCCAGGATCTAAATCTGTCATTCTTACCTAGTCTGGCCTTCATGTGACTCCAGACCCATAGCAACGTGGTTGACTCTTAACAGCTCTCTGGGAAAAGAGGGACAGGCAACAGATACTAGCCTAGCCAGCTTCACCCATTCCTGATGAAGGGCTTATGCCTGAAACGTCGATTCTCCTGCTCCTCGGATGCTCCCTAACCTGCTGTGCTGGAATCGTAATGTCACTGAGACAACTTTCTGGGGACTGGGTTCAAGCCCCATTCATGGCAGCTGGTGAAATCTGAATTCAGTAAGCTCTGGGGAATTGGCATGGTGGCTCAGTGGCTGGCACTGCTACCTCACAGCACTCGGGACCTGTATTCGATTCTGGCCTCCGGCAACTGCCTGTTTGGAGTTTGCAGGTTCTCCCTGTGTCTGTGTTCCAGTTTCCTCCTACAGTCCAAAGATGTGCAGGTTACATGGATTCTCCATGCTTAATGGAGGACTCTGGGCAGATGCTCTTCAGTGCAGACTTGATGGGCTGAATGGCTTCTATCTGCACTGTAGAGACTCCACAGAACATAGATCTGGTCTCCCGGTGACCTTGTAGCCATTTTCAGAGAAATCCATCTAATTCTAGGTAACTAATGCCCTTCATGAATCTAAGTCTGCCATTTTTGCCTAGTATGGCCTTCATTTAACCCCTGATCTGTAGCAACGTGGTTGATTCTTAACAGCCCTCTGGGAAATTAGGGACAGGCAACAGATACTAGCCTAGCCAGCATTGCACACAAATGAAACAAAACAGTTTTGCTTCCTTTTCACCTCACTGATTTTGTTGGAGGGAGGGGAGTAGGATTGAGGGGGAAGAGGTGCAGTCTTGCCTTCTGCCCCTCCCTTTAATTTGTTGACTTTGATCGTCTGATTTGATTACTTATGTCAGCTCCTGGCAATGGTTTTCTGCTGTTTGCTGAAGACAGCCCACCAGAAAGATTGACTTGGCTTGCTCAGTTTCAGATCCTTTAGCATCCAGTGTGCAACATTTCAGAGAATACTGTTGCAGCATTGACATCCTATTAACTGTTGTGAACCGTCAGATCCCATGGTGTCAGAGTAGGTTTGGTTTGAGCATGTACCACTGGATATGTGTCACTGGTTGTCAGCTTTAGTTCAGTGATATCTGTCTCACCTCTCAATCGAAGGCTGTAGCTCAAGAGACTTGACTGCAGAATCTAGGTTAATGCTTCAGTGTGCTACCAACAATGTGCTGCCTATCTCCCTGTCCACTATCTACAAGACACAAGTCAGGAGTGTGATGGAATACTCCCCACTTACCTGGATGGATGCAGCTCCAACAATACTCAAGCATCTTGACACCATCCAGGATAAAGCAGCTCACTTGATTGGCACCACATCCACATTCACTTCCGCCACATAAAGCAAAATACTATAGATCCTAGAAACCTGAAACTACTGCAGAGAGTGCTGGAGAAACTCAACAGGTCTGGCAGTATCTAAACTTCTGAAGATGATAGAACTCCACACAGACAGTCACCCGAGGGTGGAATCAAACCTGGGTTCCTGGCACGGTGGCTCAGTGGTTGGCATTGCAGGCTCATGGTGCCAGGAACCCAGGTTCGATTCTACCCTCGGGTGACTGTCTGTGTGGAGTTTGCACAGCCTCACCATGTCTCCTCCAGGTGCTCCAGTTTCATCCCACTATCCAAAGATGTGCAGGTTAGGTAGGTTGGCCATGGCAAATGCAGAGTTACAGGGTTTCAGTTGGGCCTGAGTTGGATGCACATCAGAAGGTGGGTGTGATTCAATGGACCGAATAGCCTGCTTCCACACTGTAAGGAAATCTATAATTCTATGAATCATACTGGACTCAGAACATTTGCTAGGTTTCTCGCTCCATAACATATCAGAGCAGAATTAGGCCAATCGATCCATCAAGTCTGCTCTGCTTTTTGATCATGGCTGATACATAGAACATAGAACATAGAAAAATACAGCGCAGTACAGGCCCTTTGGCCCTTGATGTTGCGCTGATCCAAGCCCACCTAACCTACACTAGCCCACTATCCTCCATATGCCTATCCATGCCCGTTTAAATCCCCATAAAGAGGCAGAGTCCACCACTGCTACTGGCAGGGCATTCCATGAACTCACGACTCGCTGAGTAAAGAATCTACCCCTAACATCTGTCCGATACCTACCACCCCTTAATTTAAATATGCCCCTCGCAATAGCTGACTCCATACGTGGAAAAAGGTTCTCATGGTCAACCCTATCTAAACCCCTAATCATCTTGTACACCTCTATCAAGTCACCCCTAAACCTTCTTTTCTCCAATGAAAACAGCCCCAATTGCCTCAGCCTTTCCTCATACGATCTTTCTACCATACCAGGCAACATCCTGGTAACCCTCCTCTGCACCCGTTCCAGTGCCTCCACATCCTTCCTATAGTATGGCGACCAAAACTGCACACAATACTCCAGATGCGGCAGCGCCAGAGTCTTATACAACTACAACATGACTTCAGGACTCCGGAACTCAATTCCGAAACTCAATTTCACAACTCTATTTTCCTGCCTTCCCTTTGATCCCGTTATCAATCAAGAACCTGTTTATCTCTGTCTTAAATACACTAAATTACTTGATCTCCATAGCCTTCTGCAACAATGATTTCCACAGATTCGCCACACCGTGGGAGGCACGGTGGGTGGGCAGCACAGTGGCACAGTGGTTAGCACTGCTGCCTCACAGCGCCAGAGACCCGGTTCAATTCCCGCCTCAGGCGACTGACTGTGTGGAGTTTGCATGTTCTCCCCGTGTCTGCGTGGGTTTCCTCACACAATCCAAAAATGTGCAGGTTAGGTGAATTGGCCATGCTAAATTGCCCGTAGTGTTAGATAAGGGGTAAATGTAGGGGTATGGGTGGGTTGCAGTTCGGCGGGTCGGTGTGGACTTGTTGGGCTGAAGGGCCTGTTTCCACACTGTAAGTAATCTAATCTAAAAAAAACTCTAAACTCTGGCTGAAGAAATTCCTTCTCATCTCAGTTCAAAAGGGTCACCCCTTCACTCTGACGCTGTACCTTCCGATCCCTCTCTCTCCTATTATTGGAAACATCTTCTCCATGTCCACTCCATCTAGGCCTCTCAGTATTTTGTAGGTTTTAATCAGATCCCCCCCCATATCCTTCTAAACTCCATCAATTGCAGACCCAGAGTCCTCACCCACTCCTCATATACCAAGCCTTTCATCACTGGGAACATTCCTGCCAACCTCCTCTGGACCCCCTCCAACACCAATACATCTTTGCTTAGATACAGGGCCCAAAACTACCCACAATATTCGAAATGAAGTCTGACCAGAGCCTTATACAGCCTCAGCAATACATTTCTGCTTGTTTTCTAGCCCTCTTGAAATGAATACTGACATTGCATTTGCCTTTCTAACTGCCAACTTAACCTGAAGAGAATTCTGAAGTAGAGCTCATAAGTCCCTTTGTGCATCAGATTTCTGAAGCCTTTCCCAATTTGGTAAATAGTCCACACCCCTATTTTTCCTACCAAAGTGCATAACCCCATACTTTCCCATATTATATTTCATCTGTCACTCATTGCCGACTCTCCTTGTCCATCCAAGTCCTCCTGCAGCCTCTCTGCTTCCTCACTACGACCTGTCCCTGCGCGTACCTTTGTATCGTCTGCAAACTTAGCAACATTGCCCTCAGTTCCTTCATCCAGACCGTTAATGTATAACATGGATAGTCATGGTTTCAGCAATGACCATTGGAAATCCACTAGTCATGATCTGCCATCTTGAAAAAGTCCCTTTTATCACTGCTCTCAGCCATTTGCCAATCAGTCAATCTTCTATCCACCGCTTACCTCACCGCTAAGACCAAGGGGTTTTATATTTTTAATAGCTTTTTGAGCAGCAGTTTGTCAAAAGCCTTCTGGAAATCCAAATACATCATGTCCATTGGCTCTCCTTAGACTAACATACTCTTTACCTCCTCAAATATTTCTAACAGATCTGTCAGGCATACCGTCTCTTTGGTGAAACTGTGCTGACTCAGCTCTATTTCACCATGCACTTTCAAGTACTCTGCAATCTCATCCTTAATAATGAACTCCAAAATCTTACCAATGACCAAGGTTAGGCGAACCAGCCTGACGTTTTCAATCTTCTGCTACCCTTCCTTAAAGATGGGTGTTACATTAGCTCTTTTCCAATATTCTAGGACCCTCCCTGATTCCAGTGATTCCCAAAAGATCACCATAAATGCCTTCACAATCTTCTCAGCTATTTCCTTCAGGACCCTGTGGTGTAGTCCATCTGCTCCAGGTTATGTATCCACCTTCAGATGTTTCAGCTTCCTCAGCATCTTCTCCTTAGCGATAGCCAAAAGACTCACCTCTGCTCCCAGCTCTGTTGAAGATTTGGTATGCTCCTGATGTATTACATGATGAAGTTTAACCAAAGTACCTATCAAGTTCCACCGCCATTTCTTTGCTCCTCATTCTTACTTCTCCATCTTCATTTTCCTGCAGTCCAATGTTCAGTCTTGCCTCTCTCTTAGCTTTTATATGTCAAAAACTCTTGCAATCTCCTTTTATATTATTGGCTAGCTTACCCTCATATTTCGTTGTCTCCCCTTTACTGTTTTTTTAGTTATCCTCTGCTGGCTTTTAAAGGCTGCCCAAATCTTTGGCTTCTCACTAAAATTCAACGCATTATATACTTTTTTGCTTTTATGCTGCCCCTGACTTCCCATGTCAGCCATGGTTACCTCGTCCTCTATTTGATATGTTTTGTCTTCCTTGGGATGAATGTCTGCTGTGCCTCCCAAATTACCCTCAAAATCTCCTGCCATTACTGCTCCACCATGTTCCTTGTTAGGCTTCCCTTTCGATCAACTCTGGCCAGCTCCTTCCCCGTGCCTTTGTAGCTCCCTTTACTCAGTTGTGATATCATTGCAGCTTCTTCCTCTCAAACTGCAGGGTGAATTCTATCATATTATAGTCACTGGCCCCGAGGGGTTCCTTCACTTTAAGTTCCTTAATCTAGTCTGCCTCATTATACATCATCAAATTCAGAATTGCCTCTCCTCTAGTGGGCTCCACCACAAGCTGTTCCAAAAAAAAACCATCTCATAGATATTCCACAAATTCCTTTTCTTTGGATCCGCTGCCAACCTGATTTTCCCAGTCCAGCTGCATATCGAAGTCTCCCATGATTATGGCAATCGTTCCTTTCTTAAATGCCTTTTCTATCTCCTGATTATTTCCTGTCCCACTTCCTGACCACTACTAGGAGGCCTGTACACAAATCCCATCAGGGTCTTTGTTCCTTTGCGGTTCCTCAACTCTACCCACACAGATCCTATGCCATCCGACTCCAAATCATTTCTTGCTATTTAATTTCTTACCTGCAAGGCAGCCCCGTCCATCTACCCACCTTCCTGTCTTTTCGATAGGACCCATGTCCTTGCATTATGGTCATTGGGCCTTAAGGGTTCCTTCATCTTGAACTACCAAATCAAGTCTGTCTCGTTGCACATCACCAAATCCAGAATTTAATTCCCATCGCTGATCTCCTAGCAGTCACTTCTCTGTGATACCTTCAACATTGTACCGCCAATTCTAATCTGTACTATAAGCTCTTGTTTAGGTACATCAGCCCCAGTTCTGCATTGACACATAGTTGTTCCCCTTCTGCTCTACCTGAAGTTAGAGTCCTGAACCACTTGCAATATCCCTCCAAGCCACTCAGTATCCTGATTTGGAAATATTATCACAGCGCCTTCACTGTTCCTGGGTTGAAATAATGGAATTCGCTTCCTAACAACATCATGGTCGGGGTATCTAGAAATGGGCAATAAATGCTGGCCCAGTCAGTGACACTCACACCTCATGAAGAAGTGAAATATGAAGCACAGTCTTTGAATGAGATGTAATGACCACGGCTCCATCTACCCTTCCAATGGACATTAAAAGAATTTCAGGACATTATTTGAAAGAACAGCATGGGAATTCTCTGCAGCTCCATGTCTATCAACGTCCATCAAAAAAAAGGTGATCGAGTCATTCCCACATTGCTCCTTGACAGAGCTTGCTGTACACATGCAAACTGGCTACTGCACTTTCTCCATTAAATCAGTGACTAGCCCATTTCCAAAAAAAAACTTGATTAGTCATAAAACACTTGTGACATCCTTAGGTTGTGAAAGAGGCATTATAAATGAATGTTCACTAGAACAGGCAGAATTGGAAAGAGATGAAAATAGAATATGAGAATACAAATTAGTCAGCGATCCAAAAACAGACTGTAGGGTTAATCACCAGGATAGAAACTGGAGGAAGGTAGCTAAAATAAACATTGCTCCCTTAAATGCAGAGACAGGAGAAATTATCATGAGGAGAAAGCAGTGATGTTGAACAAATATTTTGTGTCTGTCTTCACTGTAGAATACAGAAATTACATATCAGAAATAGCATGTAATCAAGAGGCTAATAAGAGAGATTTAATTAGGTAGTTAATGTCAGCAGAGAAAAAGAACTGGAGAAGCTCACAGGATCATAGGCTGGATAACGTACATCTTGCAATCCAAAAGAGATACTTGTAGAGACAGAATATGTATTGGTTATGATTTTCCAAAATTCACTAGACATGAGAGTAATCCCAATTGATTGGAACACTGATATCCACAAAGAAGAGAGACGTAAGTCAGGAACTACTGGTCAGTTAACCTTAGTCACTGGGAAAATGCTGAAACTGATTATTAAGGATGTCTTAACAATGCATCAGGAATACCGTAGTGTGATGAGACAAAGAGTTTATTGAGAATATAACAAGTAAGGTAAGTAAATGTGGACTAACAGAGTAACTACATTTGCAAATGACCTTTGACAAGATACCATACAGTCTAAAACGCAAGATAAGGGTGCATGGAGTTGAGGGGAAAGTATTAGAGGATTGCATAACAGACCAGAAGCAGACAGGAGGGAAAAATAGACAATTTCAAGCTGACAGGAGATAACAAGTGAAGTGTTACAAAGTTCAGTACTGGTGTCCCATCTACTTACAACCTATGCACATAACATTGAAGAAGAGACTGAGACCAATGTATATTAGTTTATTACCAATGTAAAGTGAGCTGGTATAAACTGTGTGGCACTGTAAATAGAAATAAGCAAGTTAAGTAAATGGATAATTGATGGGGATTAATACTACACATGAGAGTTTATTAAGTCTGGTCACAAGGATAGAAAAACAGAATTTTTTTTAAAGGCATGAAACTTGTATATGTCGATGGACCAATAGACTTGGGTGAACATGTGCAATGAATACCGAAGGTCAGCAAGAAGGTGCAGCAAGCAATTAGGGAGGCCAATGACATGTTGGATGTTTTTGCCAGGGAAATAGATAAATAAAAAAAACACTCCTCTATAATTGTATGGATTTAGGTGGTCGCATCTAGAATACTTTGTGCAATTTGATCTTCATATTTAAGGGCAGTGTGTACTTGTATTGAAGGTTGTAGCCATGAGAGTTCACTGGGTTGGATCCTGGGATGATAGACTGAGTAAATGGGATCGACTCTGAAATTTAGAAAAACATCATAATATGATGAGGCAAGGGAAAAGGAAATCATGTCTGATTAATTTATCAAAGGTTTTGAGGAGGTCGGAACCAGAGTAGACAGAGGGAAGCCAGTTGATGTGCTGTATTTTGACTTCCAGAAGGTATTGGACAAGGTATCACTCTAAAGACTAAATCATAAGATAAGAGCTGACAGTGCTGCATACAGCATACTAGGAAGGAGAGAGAATTGGCTAATGGGCCAGAAACACCTAGTGGAGAGAAGAATTTCTTTTCGACGTTGGAAACCTGTAACCAGTGGGGTTCCACAGGGACCAATGCTGAGACCATAGCTATGTACAATATTTATGAATGACTTGGAGGAATCAAGTGAATATCCTGTAGCCAAGGTGAGTCACAGGGGGGATGCAGCTGACAGAGAGGTATTGATAGGTTATGTAAGTGGGCAAAACGTTGGCAAATGGAGTATCATTTGGAAAAATGTTCTCAATTTTAGAAGTGAAAACAGAAAAAAAATGTGTTAATTAAATGGAGACAAACTGCAACACAAAGGGATTTGGGGCACTTGTGTAAGAAACACAGAAAGCTAGCACGCAGATGCAGCAGGTAATTGGGATGGTAAATGGAATGTTGCTCCTTATTTCAAGGGAGTTGGGAAGAGTAGGGAAGTCTTATTTAAGGGCAGATATTATTTCACATGAGGCAGTTCAACAAAGGTTCAGAAGGGTGATCCCTGGTATGGAGAGATTGTCTTATGAGCAAAGGTTAAACAGGGTTGGCACTTCTCTCGGTGGAGTTTAGAAGAATGGGAGGTGATCTCATTGAAACCTATCGAGATTCTTAAAGGACTCGACAGGGTAAGGATGATACCCTCACGGGAGAGTCCAGGACCAGTCAGCAGAGTATTAGAATAACAGGATGCCAATTTAAGACTAAGATGAAGAGTAATTTCTTCTCTCAGAAAGTTGTGAGTTTTTGGAACTCCTTGCCACAGAGAGCTGTGAGGGCAAAGTCATTGTGTATAACACAAACTTAGATAGATTCTTAATCAGCAGATGAATCAAGGGTGATGGGGAAGTGATAGGAAACTGGACATGAGAAGCATCAGATCCGAATGGCCTACTCCTGTTCCTTTCTTGTGATCTTACAGAGTAGTGATTTCATTGAAAAAGGCAAGATTCTGAAGGGGCTTGACAGTGGAGACAGTGAGGCATTGTTTCTCCTGACTGGGGAATCGAAGATAAGGGGACACCATTTCAGAATAAGGAGTCTGTCGTTTAGGACCAAATTGAGGAGAAGTTTCTTCACTCAAAGAATTGTGAATCTTTGGACTTCTCAACCCCAGAAGGTTTTGGATTCTCTGTCATTGAACATCTTTAAGATTGAAATAGATGCATTTCCAGTGTCTGGGGGAATTCAGGGAATATGGGAAGCAGGTGGGAAAGCTGTGTTAAGACAGAAGATCAGCAATGATCATTTTGAATAATGAAGCTCATTGACTGTCTCCTTCTGTCCTCATTTCTTATGTTCTCGCTCTCTTAACTGTCTCCAATAGAGAAGCCCCCAATGAAAACTCCCTTCTTTCTCCCTCTGCAGCAGACCTCTCTGGTCATTTCTCCCATAACCTTTTGGAAACATTACTTAATTGACTGAAGAAGTGCTGGCAATGCAACATAGATTGCCACAGCACCACGATATCCAATAGTGTTATAGGAATAGAAGGAGAAGTATGCAAGCAGATATATGAAACGAACATAGCAAAATATAGAATTATAATTGCGAAAGATTCAAACTACCCCAGAATAAAACAGAAGGGAGATGCAGTGAAAGCAGAGAAATGGTTGGGAGTTTTAATGCTGTGTATGAGGCTTCATCTGACTCAACTGTTACACAAAGAAGGAAAAAGTGAGGTCTGCTGATGCTGGACATCAGAGTTGAGACTGTGTTGCTGGAAAAGCACAGCAGGTCAGGCAGCATCCAAGGAGCAGGCGAATCGATGTTTCAGGCCAGAGCCCTTCATCAGAATCATCAGAAACATCAATTCTCCTGCTCCTTGGATGCTACCTGACCTGCTGTGCTTTTCCAGCAACACACTCTCAACTCTGCTACACAAAGAAGCCCAACAAGGGAAGACCCCCCAAAAAGTCCTAGTAATTGTAATGAGAAAAGTAAATCTGGAATAACAATCAGTAAATACTGATTACATTATCATAAGGTTTACGTTAATAATTGAGAGGGATTTGGGAAGTGCAAAAAACAATAGATTTTAAAAAGTTAAATATATTAGAAGGAATATGGAAATTAAGTAAGGAATGTAGGGTCAACTGTGCGATATGCAGTTTTGATTTCTCTTTCTGAAAGGGCAAAATTCCATTCAAAGTAGTTCAGTAGAAGTTCACTCAACTGATTCCTGGCATGAAGTGACTATCCTGTGAGGAAACTTTGGCAAGTTGTATCTGTACCCATTGAAGTTTAGAGGAATGAGGGGTAACCTTTTTGCAATAGATAAGAAGCTGAGATGCTGAAGGGACTCAACAAGGCAAATATTGGAAGAACGATGACCTTGCTTGTGACAGACATTAGAACAAGCAGATATGGTTTAAATTAACGATTTTCTCAGAAGGTTGTGTGCCTGTGGAACTCTCTTCCCCAAAGAGTGATCTAGGCAGGATCATTTGAAGACAAAGTTAAGTAGATTCTTGACTGACAGGGGAGTCAAATTTTATGAAAGCAAATTACTGCGGATTCTGGAATCTGAAACCAAAAGAGAAAATGCTGGAAAATCTCAACAGATCTGGCAGCATCTGTAAGGAGAGAAAAGAGCTGACGTTTCGAGTCTAACTGACTCTTTGTCAAAGCTCGAAACGTCAGCTCTTTTCTCTCCTTACAGATGCTGCCAGACCAGCTGAGATTTTCCAGCATTTTCTCTTTTGGAGTCAAATTGTATCATTGATTATCAAGAAAGTAGAGTTGAATCCACAATCAGATTATCCTTATTGAACAGTGGAATAAGCTTGAGGGGAGGAATATCCTATTTATGTGCCAAACTCATACTTTCACATGCAATGAAAGTAAATTGGATAAAAAAAGATTGACAAAGCAGTGGAACAACATTTCACAATATTTTAAAAAAGATCAATAGAATCCGAGAGTAATTCTCCGACCATCACAAATAGATCAAAAGTCAAACAAACAAAAACGGTGAATGAATAAACTATGAATGTGTGGAATTGAAAGGAAATGCAAGGCCCAAGAACAATTACAATAAAGAAAAGTATACCAAAGTGAAACCTGACGATCTGAGGAAGGAGGTTAGGAAAGCAAAGATGAAATATACAGTGAAATATCAAAGAATATAAAAAGAAAGAAATTCTAGAGCCAGGCAGATATTACAAAGAAAATTAAACAAGTTACAGAACCATCAAAGGAAGAGCAAGGCAAACTCACAGATGAAACAAAAATGACAGGGATACGGAACAGACACTTTCCTGTGGTCTTTACTGAAGAGGCAACCAAAGATTGACAGCCCCAAAGAAAATTGCAATAATTTAAGAGTTAAGATGGAAAGAATGTTCTGAGCAAACTGAAGGAGACAGAAATTCCAGGTCCAAATGGATTGCCCACATAGATTCTCAAAGGAATGAGAAAGGAGGTAATGAGATACAAATATCCAAGCATAAAAGCAGAGGGATTTGTTGGATTGGTGTGTGAAGCAAGAAAGAGTTTCATTCATCTAGCACTTTCCATGAGTGCTGGACCTCACAAAGTGTTTTAAAGCCAGTGCAGTATCTTTGAAAGGCACTGACTGCTGTATTGTGTGAGCCATTGTAGTCAATTTTCACGCATGGGTATGTGGTTAGCAAGGATCCCTGATGAAGGGCTTTTGCCCGAAACGCCAATTTTCCTGCTACTCGGATGCTTCCAGCACCACTCTAATCTTGACTCTAATCTCCAGCGTCTGCAGTCCTCACTTTCTCCTATGTGGTAAACAGCAGATCATCTGTTTTTTTGTGATGTTGAACGAAGGATAAATTTGACCAGGATTCTAGAGATGACTGCTTCACTCTTCTTCAAAATGATACCTTTTTGATTCACCTGATCATGTTAGACATGGCCTTGATTAAATGTGCCATCCAAAAGACAGAACTTTTGACAGTGCACCACTGTCCCAGACCGACACGGGAAGTATCAGCCTTGAATTTGTGCTGAAGCACTGGAGTGGCCCATAAACCTAGTATCTTATGATTAAGGGGTAAGAGTGTTGTCAATTGTATTACAATTGGAAAGAATCCTTCCACCTGCTAGTGGGCCCAGAAAGTTTGGTTTTGTGGTCCAGTAGAAATATCTGTAACTGTAGACCAGAAGTTTTGTGTTCAAGTTCCCACTTCAGTATTATTACGAGCCCAACTGATGATATGACAAGTCAGATCCTAGATGATATTGGGCTTGATAGATCATATTTTGGACTTTTAAATTTGGTTCCAGAAAGGTGATACTTCACAGAAATACAGACATGCCTAATGCTTCAAATTTGTGTTTAATAGTAAAACAGAAATTTATTACATTAAGAAAGGGAATAAAATAGTACTGTTTACTTGTTACATACAGCACAAATTTAAAGATTTCAAAGCTTATGGTAAAATGTAATCCCATTAGTTGCAAATCCTCAGTTACAGTACTCAGAGCAAAAGGATTCCTTTCATTTTCACAGCTATAGGGCTTAATTTATCTGTGGCATCAATACCACATGTTGAGAAATGATAGCTTTCATACAAATGAGTTTAGACTTTCTTAGTTTCCCAGAAGCCCTTCTGGGTTTTAACTAAACATTTCTGGTCTGGAACTTTTGAACAAACCTGCTTAAACTGAGGCAACTTCTAAAACAAATGATATTAAATTGCATATAAGCCTTACACCTTCCACCGCATTCATAATGTGACCAACAGCTTGGTTGCCAATCAGTGAATCCTTCTAATGCACCTGACAGTTGGCAGTTAGAGGGGGATTGTTTCCTGGTCGGCCATTGTAGAAGCTAACAACAAGCCACCACAGTAGTTTGCCATGGGCCACCATGGACTAAAATAAAAAGAAACTCATGGGTTTCTCATGAGAGAGAGAGAGAGAGAGACAAACCAAATCAATCAATGTAAGATAGGCTCAAAGCAGATCAAACACCAAAACAAAATACAAAATTAGGAAGAGTTTCTGCACACCAAAAAATGGTCAAGATGTGAAACTTTGTATCACATGAAGTGATTGCTGCTTTTGAACAGTTCATGCATTTATGAGGGAGGAGGCAATTGGAAGCTATAAGGCTCTTTCAGGGAGAAGAGATAATTAGCGTGGGAGGATGTTTATGCGGAGTGCAAACACTGGCATAAATCATTGGCCTGAATGGCATATGCTAGTACATTCTGGATAATGTAATTCTAGGTAATGTAATCTCTTCAATTTAACCACCGATTTCCCCTTCACTGCCCATGATGAACAATATTTCACATGAGGCTAGTCATTTACATTTTTAATTTTTCTGAGTAAATGATTTGAAGCATAATCAAATTAAACATTAATGAGATGGCATGTACTGTACATTTAGTGTGACAAGATTGATTTTCTTTCGGAATAAAAAAAGCCGTGGGCCACTATTAAATTCCAAAGTGTTTTTTTTTTCACTTGAGTAACTGTAACAATAAATTATGTGCATTTTCTGTGTGTTTTGTCAAAAAGAAAAATTCAGAGCAGCAATTGCCAATTGTAAATAGAAATCTATCTGAAAAAGGGAGTTGAGAGGAGTCTGAAAACTGCACTCACTTTTATATTTTATAAAACTTTATATTGCTGAGGCTATGTGCCTGAAAATACTGCCATATTTTGTTGAGTTTAACAGATCCTGTTTTAAGATTCGTCCAAGTTGGGTTGGATTCTGTACCCAAATAACTGAGGCTGTTCTGTGTTGTGAACAGGCTACCAGAATTAAAGGGCACTTATTTAAGACTGAGATCAGGAGGACTTTCTTCTCTCAGCGGGTTGTGAGTCCTTATCATCAAGAGCTGTAGGGGCAGAGACCTAGCTCAGAAGCCTTAGATAGATAGATCCTTGATCAAGAGGCGAATCCAGGGTTATGTGGAAAAGGCAGGAAAGTGGACGAGGAATGTCAGATCAGCTATCATCCTATTGACCAAGCTCAAGGGGTCAAACGGGCCTGCTCCAGTTTCTGTTTGTGGTCTTCAGGACCAGATTGTCATTGTTCACTGGAAGTTTGAAAATATGTGGTGAGCTGCCCTAAACCTTACTTGAAGTAAATCCCATTAACCCGTCACACCTGTACATGCAGATCTACTTAACCTACTGGTCTCAGTCCACTGGTATCTCTTTACTCCTCCAATTCTGACTCTAGTCGATACCCTTTACCCTAGGCCCATCATTAGTGACCATACCTTCAACTGCAGAGGACTAAACTCTCCATCTCTTATACTAGTATCTCCCCATGTAGTGTTCAGTTTTGTTTCATTGCAGGTCTTGTGATTGATCTTGTTTTATTTTCCCTGTTGAAGGTGCTATATGAATGCACATTGCCGCTGAAGTGGTTTGCGACTTTCAGCAAAGTCAGCAGATAGTGGCAAAGTATTTCTCATGACGACATTAATAGCAATCGTTATTCTCCATCTTTCTCTCAGGATATGGACATGACTGGTGAAACCAGCATTTGTTGTGGGAGAGGCAATGTATGAGGGGAGAGAGGGGAATTGGGGTGAAGAGACAATCGGCGAGGGGTGGTGTGCGTAGTTTGGGACGTAGAGAGAATAGGAAGGAAGGGCATTGGGAGGAAGACAGAATCAAGGGGAGGGGAGATTACAAGACAAACCAAATCAAGAGGAGGCAGGAGGAAATCAGACGAGTAGGAGGGGATTGGGAGGTAGAGTGAATCAGAAGGAGAAGGGGATCAAGATTAGAGGGAATTAGGATGAAAGTGGAGATTGGGAGGTAGAGGCTGTCAGGAGGAGAGGGACATTCAGGAGATAGAGGGTGTCAGGAGGAGAGGGGCATCAGGAGGCAGAGGGTATGAGGAGGAGAGGGGCATCAGGAGGCAGAGGATGTTAGGAGGTAGAGTGTGTCAGGAGGTTGAGGGTGTCAGGAGGTAGAGGGTGTCAGGAAGTTGAGGGTGTCAGGAGGCAGAGGGGTGTCAGGAGGCAGAGGGGCATCAGGAGGCAGACAGTGTTAGAAGGTAGACGGTGTCAGGAGGAAGCTGAATTGGAAGAGAGTTTCAGAAATGAAGAGACATCAGGAGGGTGTGGAATTGGGATAAGAGGCAGTAAGACCAGAAAAGAGACGAGGAGAAGAGAGGATTGAGAGGAAGGAGGATCAGGAGGGAGGAGATATGAAGAAGAGATGGGATAAAGAGGGTTGGGATTGAGCAAGAATCAGGCAACAAAGGGGAGAATCAGGAATGAGAGGGTTGAATACAAATGGGATCGGGAATGAGGAAGATCAGGAATCAGAATAGTCTGGAATGACGATTGTCCAGAACAAGGAAGTTGGGAATGAATGAACTGAGAATGAGGTGAAATAGAGAATGAGATGTGAATGGATAACCCAGAGAGAGGAAAGAGGAATGTGATTGGGATGGGGTCAAACAGATCTTCTCCTATGCCACCATGGACATTTGCTGGATATTTGATAGAGAAGTGCACAGCGCTGGTTAATGGGATTTCTGCCTCAATCCCGTGAAGTTATGGGGTTGGAGCAGGAACAGCTTGAATAAAATCTCCAACCAATTAACATGAAGTGCTTTCCAATAGAGCAATATTGTGATAAAGAATAGAGAATAGTAAGGTAATAGTTGGGGTTAGCATTAGGGAGGCTGCAATGAAGTTTGAATCAGGATTACTGTGCATGTATTCCAATGTACAGAGATTGAGATAAATAAAATTGGAGAATTACAGACACAGATTGACATGTGGAAGTATAATGCTGTGAGGATAGCAGAGACCAGGCTCAAGGAGTGGAGAGGTTGGATGTTAAATATTCCTGGAAACACAATGATCAGGAAAAGATAGACAAGAATAAAAAAGGGTATGTTGTGACGTATCGGTGAAAAAGAGCATTGCAGTGCTGGAGAAAGAGAATGTCCCAGAGGAGTCAACGTCAGAACACATTTGCCTAGAGCTAAAGAATAAAAGCAGACACAGCTACATTGCTCAGTGCAACTTCAAGACCATCAATTCGGTGGGGAGGCTGATGAATTGCAAGGAAAATTGCAGGAAGGTGCAGAATTATAGCATTATAATGAGGGAGAACAATTGATTGACTGTAGACTTGGATAGTAGTTGTGTAAAGGGGCAAGAATTCATAGAGACTATTCAGAAGAATTGATATGTTTTCACTCCAAAGAGAAATGAGGTACTGCTCCACCTGATTCTCAAGAATGAGAACAGAATAAGATTAGATTCCGTACAGTATGGAAACAGGTCCTTTGGCTCAACAAGTCCACACCAACCTTCCGAAGAGTAACCCACCCAGACCCATTTCCCTCTGATTAACGTACCTAACACTATGGGCAATTTAGCATGGCCAATTTACCTGACTTGCTCATCTTCAGACTGTGGGAGGAAACCCACACAGACACGGGGAGAATGTGCAAACTCCACACAGACAGTCACCCGAGGCATGGAATTGAACCCGGGTCCCTGGTGCTGTGAGGCAGCAGTGCTAACCACTGAGTCACCATGGGAGACCATTTGGCCGGTAATGACTGCTGAACATAAGGTCAGTACAACGATCAAAAAGAATAAAAAAGCATCCAGAGTACGAGCCCTTAATTGTGGAAATTCCAACTTCAATGGGTAAAGGTCAGATCTGGGTCAAAAAGGTTGAAGTCATAAGCTGTCCAGAAGAATAGTTAAAAATCACACAACACCAGGTTATAGTCTAACAGGTTTAATTGGAAGCATACTAGCTTTCGGAGCGATGCTCCTTCATCAGGTGATTGCGGAGGGCTCGTTCGTAACACAGAATTTATAGCAAAAATTTGCAGTGTGATGTAACTGAAATTATACATTGAAAAATTGATTGTCTGTTAAGCCTTTCATCTGTTAGAATACAGTGATAGTTTCACTTCTTTACATCACACTGCAAATTTTTGCTATAAATCTGTGTTACGATCGAGCCCTCCACAATCACCTGATGAAGGAGCGTCGCTCCAAAAGCTAGTGTGCTTCCAATTAAACCTGTTGGACTATAACCTGGTGTTGTGTGATTTTTAACTTTGCA
>NC_057712.1:123009246-123059452 GCF_004010195.1 Chiloscyllium plagiosum
GGACCTTCGGGTGACCATCCTCCAAGGTGGACTTCGGGACAGGCAGCAGAGGAAAGTGGCCGAGCAGAGGCTGATAGCTAAGTTCGGTACCCATACGGAGGGCCTCAACTGGGACCTTGGGTTCATGTCATATTACAGGTTATCACCATTGCACTACACACAAACACACACAGATATTCCTACACACACACACTCTCACATACACATGGACACAGGTACACACAGACGCGCACACAGACACCCACACACACCCTTAATAGACACACACACTCCCACACATGTACCTCCTCACAGACTTAAGACACTCTGCACTCACTACACACTCACACACACACACACTTTATCACACTCACAATCCCCACCCCAGACAGACAGACACACACAGACAAAGACAAAGACCCACATGCACACATATATTTTGTGTGGTGAATTTGTACTTGCAGAGTTACATTGCACTTTGCTCAAAAAGTGCATGCATTCATGTAGAACTCTGAGCTCAAAAACTGCATGAATTTATGTAAAACTCTGTCATCTCACTTTTTAGATTAGAATCAATCTAAACATCAGGTCATAGACAGAGAACACAGGGGGTTAACACCTCCAACATATTGTCTAGCTATCACCATTGTTAACAGCTAACCCGAGAATGCAACTTTAAAAAAAAGGGTTTTGTGATTTACACATGAAAGAAGTGAAACTATCACTGTATTCTAACAGATGAAAGGCTTAACAGACAATCAATTTTTCAATGTATAATTTCAGTTACATCACACTGCAAATTTTTGCTATAAATTCTGTGTTACGATCGAGCCCTCCACAATCACCTGATGAAGGAGCATCGCTCCGAAAGCTAGTGTGCTTCCAATTAAACCTGTTAGACTATAACCGAGTGTTGTGTGATTTTTAACTTTGTACACCCCAGTCCAACACCGGCATCTCCGAATCAGAAAAATAGAAGTTACCTTCAGAGAAGAGTTAGTTTGGGCATGGACAAGATCAAAGGAGAAAAGGTGTGCTCATGACATTTGTCAGATGGAAAATACAATTGAAAACAAGGCTAAATATTCAGAGCAGTGATGAAACAAAAGGCAGCACAAAGGGAGCATGAAAGGAGACCGACAGCTCACATTAAATAAAGTTCTAAAGCCTTCTCACTGCATACAGGGTGGTAAAAGGCGGAGTAAGATTACTCAGAGACCAAAATTGGGATTCACACTTCGAGGCAGATACAATGTTTGTGAGATTAAACCAATATGTTGCATCTGACTTTCACTGAGGAGGAAGGTACAGCCTCGGGCATGATGAGAAAGGTGGAAATTCAGTTGTTACATAGTTTTAAAACTGAAGAGGAGAAAGTTATGTTACTTTATGTTAATCAGGCAGCAGGGACTGGATGTAATGTGTCTAAAGACACTGAGCAACATGAGAATAGAAATCGCAGAGGTGATGGAAATAACTGTATCACAGCAATGTTTACAGCACATGAGGAGGCCATTTGTCCCATCATGTCTGTGCCAGCTCGCTAGTTAGTGCTTCAGAATTTCAGCTAGAGAGCTAAGAGTGAGAGGAGGTTTAACAGTCTTTACTGAGAGAGTTGTTAGGATTTGGAATGCATTGCCAAAGAGAGTGATGAGGGCAGATTCTACAGGAGGTTTCAAAGGAGAACTGATCATATATTTGAAAACGATGAGTTTCGAGGCTTACAGAGGTAGGGCTGGAGAATGGGTCTAGCTGGGTAGCTCTTATGGAAGCTGGTATGGACTTAATAGGCCTTCTTCTATACTGTAAAATTCTCTGATCCTACGATTCAACCAATGAACATCTCCCTTAGGCCATTCTCATGCCAGCACCTCGTGACCCTGCACAGTAGCCCTTCACAAATAACTATCTGATCTCCTTTTCAATGTTACAATGAAATTGGCTCCCATTGTGCGTGTCACTTTGCAGAATGTTGGTATCCTCTTGAATTCTTACTTATCTTTGCAATCTGAAGAGGTCAAGATGAATCAGGACTAATACATTTAAAAGTTGGACCTTGGTTAGTGTTGTAGAACAGAGACCTAGGAGTTCAGGTACATAATTCTTTGAAGTTTGCATCACATATACATAGAGTGGTTAAGAAGGCGTTTAGCACGCTTGCCATCATTACTCAGACCTTGAGTTGGGATGTTATGTTGAGATTGTACAAGACATTGTTGAGGCCTCTCCTGGAGTACGGTGACCAGTTCTGGTCACCCTCTTATAGGGATGATATTATTAAGCTGGAGAGAGTTCAGAGGAGATTTGCCAGGAATGGAGGTTTTGAGTTAACAGGAGAGGCTGAATAGGCTGGGATCTTTTCAGTGGAGCATAGGAAGTTGAGGGGTGACCTTTTAGAGGTTTATAAAATCATGAGGGGTTATAGATAAGGTGAATGGCAGGTGCCTTTTCCCTAGGATGGAGGAATTCAAGGGCAAAAGGCACATGTTTAGGATGAGAGGAGAAAGATTTTAAAAAGACAGGAGGGACAATTTGTTTACACAAGGGGTGGTTCATGTGTGGAATGAGCTGCCAGAGGAAGTAGCAGATACAGGTACAGTTACAACATTTAAAAAACATTCAGGTAAGTAGATAAATAAGAAAGGTTTGGAGGGATATGGGCGAAGGTGGGGCTAGTTTAGTTTGGGAACATGGACTGGGTTGGACCGAAGGGCCTGTTTCTGTGCTGTATGACTCTACGAATCAAAATGTTGACAGTGCTAATGCTGTTCTTGTTGTTTTCTCTCTGTGTGTCCTTTCATTCAGGATGATTCCTGCTTCGAATAAGGCCTTTGTTGTGAAGAACCTGGTGTCTGGCTCTGGTTACGATCTCTGTGTCCTGGCCATATGGGATGACACGGCCACTACTCTGACAGCCACCAATGTGGTGGGCTGTATCCAGTTTGTCACCGGAGTGGATTACAATCGGTGCAGGTCCTTCCACGGCCACTTTCTGGGCGGCACCATGATCCTGGTGATTGGGGGCGTCATTGTGGCCTCGCTCTTGGTCTTCATCATCACCCTGATGCTCAAGTACAAGTTTTGCGCCGGCCAGGACAAGATGGCGGCGGTCAGCGATGAGTGCTCGCAGACGGCAGCGGCAGCAGCGTCGGCCTTCCCCGTCCACAACGGGATCCTGCCTCAGTTCCAGCCACCCAAGGCCACTGGGCGTGACGAGCTGCTGGAGTTCAACTGCGGCTCCCTCCGCAGCAGCCTGTCCTCGCCGTCATCGTCGTCTTCGGGCTCCAGCCGGGACTGCTACAGCCTCCGCAGTGACAGCAGCACCCTCTCTCGCAAGTGGCGGGCCACCTCCAGCAGGCACAACATCGACCGCCTCATGGGGGCCTTCGCCTCCCTCGACCTGCGGTGCCAGCGCAAGGATGAGCAGGAGGCCCGTGACTCCCGGGCGTCCACCCTGGCCCGCTACTCGGACAAGGAGCCGCTGCTGGGCCGCAGCGAGTCACGCCTCAACAAGCTGCTGGCGCTGCCCATGGAGGGCAAGGCTCGGCGCAGCCACTCCTTCGACATGGGGGACTTCGCCTCCGGCCAGTGCCTCAGCTACCCCAGGAAGATCACCAACATCTGGACTAAGAGGAGCCTGTCGGTCAACGGTGTGCTCGTCCAGTACGACGAGGACGACATCGAGATCACCAAAGGGGTCTACTCCAGCTCGGACTGGGTGATGGAGAGCACCGTTTGAGAAAGGAGCACTTCGGCATGAGGCAAAGCGAGGAAATTACCAGGGTGCTTGGTGGGGGGTGGTGGAATGGTCTGGAGGTGCACGGCGAGAAACTGGGAGTGGCGGCTGTGGTGGGGGATTTGGTTGAAATTAAGAGGGAGTTGAGTCACTGTTTTAAAGGGAAGGATATCAAAGTCTGCCCAACAATGCAGACACTGGGTAGCACTCAGGAGCAGGCAGACCTGGGAGATTTGTCCTTTTCCCTCCTTCATCCCCAACCCCACCCTCATCTCCAATTCCCACTTCTTGAGTGCTTTTCCGAGAAACGACTGGAATGCAGAATGGTCCTCCTGGTCTCGGAGACAACGAAACATTACTTTTACCCCACTGGCTCCTTGACAGACTGTCACCCAAAGCCAAGGTGAGCTGGGGCTTTGAACATGGCCTGAGCTTTTCCGATGGACCAGCTGAGCGTGCCATGCCCAGTATCACGGTTAGCTTCCCAGACTGACATGTGCGAAAAGGGTGTGAGGAGGGCTCAACGTTGGTACCATCAGTGACGCCACAGCGCACACAACAAACCAGAGGGTCAGCACTCCTGCACCACCCCCCTCCCCCTTAGCCAGTGGCCCGGTCATGTCACTCTCTTCCTTTGCTCTTTCTGGGATATGGGCTCCACACGATGATGGCTGCCCACCCGTCTCTCCGACATGAATCCATTCAATGTTTCACTCCAGTCGGTCAGCAGGACAGTGCAAGGTCAGAAAGGCCTATCACAGCCAAGGAGTTAACACTTCTGTCTGTTTCTGCACCACAGTCCCAACACACAACAAGAAGGGTGCCACAATTAGTTTGTATGAGGTGCCACAGAGGCTGCATGTGAAGTTACTCAGAGTTCCAGAAATGCAAAATTATTGTTCACAAGAAATCCTCAGTGGTGTTCTCTCAACAGAAAAGGTGGCCTACTTAATTTAAACAATGCAAGACTTTGAGGGGATAAATCACCCCGAATATATAGAACAGAAAGAGGTCATTCAACCTTTTCAGTTTATTCTCACTCTTACATTCCACACAAGCCCTTTCCCATCACTGTTTCTCAAACCCCATATGCCTCTGTATCATCCTATCATTGGCCGCCATGTTCTTATCCAGCTTCCCCTTAAGTGCATCAATGCTATTTGCCTTGACTACTCCCGGTGGTAATGGGTTCCATATTCTCACCACTCTGTCCTGCATTAATCGTCGGATTTATGACTGGCTGGTAGATTTACCGGTCTGTGCCACGAGTGAAAACAATTTCTCACTTTTGAACTTAGCAAATCCCTTCACAGCTGCAGATCATCTTCTAGGCCGGCTCCAGGTCGTTTGTAGAAAATCGGAAAATGAATTGTCGCTGACTGGACCTGAGAACGGAGGGGAGATATTGAAGGAATTCTTTAAAGCAGGCCAACAGATGACGGACTGTTTAACTGTAGATAGAAATTGAGGAAGAAATTTAAAATGATAAAAGGAAGTTGAATAAATATTTCAAAGGGAAGAATGCATGAAAGTTTACCCAATAGCACTTGCCTGTGCACTCAATGGACAGAATTCAAGAGCAGCGAGACTTTTATGACTTTGTGCCAAAATGCCTTATCAGTAAAGCCTTTAATTCTTCCCAGAGGTTACTTCAATCACTCTTTAGAATCCAATGATTGAATGGTGTCAGACAGAGAGATCAAGGGGGGTGGACAGTGTAAATAGAAATAGGCTCCTAGGCCTTGAGCCTCCTTCCTCATTTGTGGCTTATCTGCACCTCAATTCCTTTCATCGTCATTGCTCCATGATCTGTAACAGCCTTAGCTGACAACAATCTATGTCTTGGCATGTCGGTGTTTCATTTTTCTTGTCAGTTGACCTGAGGTGTGTTTTAAGGCGATAAAAGTGTCCTGAAGCTGGATTGAAAGAGTTTCCTCTGGTGATGTTTCGCAACATGTAGGTATAACTTATTGGTAGATTGAAGACATTCAAGGGGTATTCAAGGGGATAGTACCCATTCACGAGAAGAGTTGGGAAAATTCAGAGTGGGTGGGCAGAGGACATTATTGTGTTGATCGCTTGCTCATTACTATCTGTCATGCCCAGCTTAGGAAAGGAGAATTTTGCGAGAGTTTCTGCAGGGGTGTGGGGTGGTTTGTCACTGTGGGCTCTTCAGGTCATTGTCCAAGTCAGATATACACAGTATGGTCATGGCTACCCAATCTTTGTCATTCCATCTGCCCTTTCGGCTCACCTCCAGCCTGACCATGTGCTCCCAGCGGAGTCGTTCTTTTGACAATGTGGAACTGCTGTGCATTTTTGGCAATGTTCATTTTCTTTAAGGCACTTTATGCCACTGACTTTGAAATCCAGAGGCTCAATTGATAGACAAGAAATGTTAGTTGACATCTCAAAACTTGGAAATTTGAATTCAGTAAATCAATTTAATTTGAAATGAAAGGCTAGGAGCAGAGGTGATCATGGAGACCCTACTGCGTAGAAGCAGGCCATTCAGCCCATCAAATCTACACTGACCCTCCAAATAGCATCCCACCCAATCCCTACATTTCGCATGGCTAATCCACCTAGTCTGAAAATCCTGGACAATTTAGCAAAGCTAACCCACAGAATCAGCACATCTTTGGTCTGTGGGGGGAAACTGGAGCATCCAAACATGGGGAAAAAAGTGCAAACTCCACACACAGTCACCCAAGGCTGGAATCAAACCTGGGTCCCTGGCACTGTGAAGCCGCAGTGATAACCACTGAGCCACCATGTCACCCCGAAAGGTTGCCATAAGAATTGGTTTGCGAATGTCTTTCAGGGAGGGAAACTGACCATGCTTAACCTATGTATGGCTAGAAACACCATCGCAAAGTGGGTGACTCTAAATTTTTCTCTGAAATAGCCTTGCAAAATGCTCAGTCGTATGAAAATGCTACAGAAAAGTGAATTACCACATGAGTTGTGGCAGTTAAAGAACCAGCTCACCACCCATTCAAAGTTTGCAGTAAATGCTAGTCTTACCAGTGATGCCCATGTTCCATGAATTAATAAATTCATTTCAATCCCTACCCAAACTCCCAATGCAATTCTTTTTCACTCTGTTTTGATGCCATTCATTGACACGTTTTCACCAGTTCTGCTCCCAATAACTCGGTAGGTTAATCTGAGCACCGGACATGCATGAATCTGTTCTGGTTGGTTCGTCATATAAAGTCCACAGTTGTGTACTTCCAATGCAGACAGACCCTGTGAATAGAAACTCTGGCTTGGTTCCATCTGCCTCCTTAACATGCAGGTACTGAGGCTACATATTAAATCCTTTGATCACCCCAACTAATGCTAATGAACCCAGCCTAGAAGAAGAGCAAATCCAAGATGGTACCTGGAGCCTCACCAACACATTGGGTTGAAAGTTGTGCTAAAAAGCAGAGAGACATGAAGGAAGACTAAATTAAATTAGCAATGTGACTGAAATGTCCCATTTCCAATCATGCAGTGCCACCTGACTATATTGATCAGAGAACAGTGAGGTGTGGCGCTGTAAAACAAATTAATCCTGCCTTTCAGCCATTGTTGTCAAACGCAGGCCTTGAACAAGGCCTGTAAAGGGCTGTGCACTTATACAAAGAAACATGCACTCATACAGAGCCAATGACAAAACCTTCACCTCCAAAAAGTGACTTCTAGTTTGTTGCTACATCTGGGCCATATGTCCACGTTGGGGTTTGTGATGCTGAGTGTGTATTGCTTGAAAAGAATTGAATGTTCAGGCATTTGAATCCCGCCCACTGTCCACCTCCTGCTCCCAATATTGTACAGGGGTAATTCTATTTTCACCCTGAGAGGTTCCTCCTTAAGGAGTGGCACACAGTGGCTCTAGGGAGTTAACGTACAGAATTTTGATCTTGTTTTGATGGGTAACTGGTCTCTCAAATATTTACCTGAAACATTTTATTTTTGCATAGCCTATTGGTTCGAACCTACTGAATGCCATGTCCATAAGAGACCTTTATGAGGTCCAGGGAATTGACCAAAATGGAGGAACCTGCTATCTGAGTGTCTATTGCTTTGGCTTCAGGTCATATCAGGATGCAAGAAGATAAAATAGCAAAGGAAGAAAAATATATGAGGAATCATGGGGGAGTGGGGAGGGTGGATACGTGTCCAAGAATCACTTGACTGCAGACGAGTGATTCAACAATGGGTTTGGTGACATGCCTCCAAGTCAATGAACTCGGTCTCAAGCCTCTTCCACTGCCATGCATCAGTTTACAACAGAAGCTTCTTCTGTTCTGGAGACACTTCCTTCAAAGGACGTAAAGAAACTACTTTGCAAGTTGGCTGAAACCAAGGGCATGCAGTCACCAGCGAACAAGAGGCTGCCTTATCTGAAGCAACCTTTCCCTTAACCCCAGATGGGGGTGCCAAGGGAGGAAATGGTGGAAGATTGTCTGGCCACAAAGGAAACATGTATCAATATCTCTGAGAATGTTGTTGAATAAGCATTGTACCCTGGTGTACATATATTATATATATAAATATACATATATTTATTTATTTATTTCACTCCCCCTCCAACCCCAGGCTGAAGGGCAGAATTGCCCTGTGCCATGTTCAGTAACTGTCTACACGTGACTCTCCCCTTCACGGGTCATCCTTATTGCTGCTCTACCATGTCAGTGTTTTATGGTCAACCACCTGTGCGATTGCTGCTTATACCATGGACGCAGCCCCTTATCAGGGTTCAAAAGGGATTGGGGGGGGGGGGTTCCACCTCACAGAGACTTCCTTTATTCTCTGGTTGTCTGATGGTTTTGTTGGAAAGTCGTGCATTCACTTATTTTATACCAGAAGAGGACAGATATTGTATCGCGAGACTTTGTCGTAACGTAGTTTGTTTGTTTTCTAAAAAAAATTTGGGAGAAAAATCTACGAGCATTAAAGTTCTAAGAGCGATGAGCTTGTGACTCCGTCTTTTATGTTGTCCTCATACTCCAATTCGAGTTGAAATCGACCTTGCATCGTTTCTGTCTTCACGATAGAGGATCCCAAAATCATTTCAGCGATAAGTGCAAATCGCCAGGTGCAGGGCAGAGAAGAACTCGAGCAAAATTATCTTCAGAAGGTGCGAGCAGAGTCGGACATTCAGCCCATCAGATCTGTTCTGCCTCTCAATGAGATCATGGTTGATTTGACAAGCCTCAACTCCACTTTCCCACCTTTGATTTCCTCACAAATTAAGAACCAGTTTTTCCCAGCCTTAAAAATATCTAATGATCCAATCTGGACGGTCCCCTGCCGCAAAGAATTTCCCCGATTCACAACTCTTTGAGAGAATAAATTCCCCACATCTCTGTTCGGAATATGCGACCCTTTATTCTGAGATGACACCCTTTGGTCCTAGAATCTCCCACAGGGTGAAACAACTTTTCACAATCTGCACTGTCAAGTTCCCTAAGAATCTTGTTTCAAAACGGTCGCCTTTCATTCTTCTATATTCCAATGAGTGCAGGCCCAAACTACCCAACATTTCCTCATTAGAAAATCCCTCATGAACTGATATCAGTCAAGTGAACCTTCTCTAGTGTCAGAGCTGAAGAGTGTGGTGCTGGAAAAGCACAGCCAGTCAAGCAGCATCCAAGGAGCAGGAGAGTCAACGTTTCAGGCATAAGCCCTTGAGGGCGGGTGGTTCGGTGGTTAGTGCTGCTGCCTCACAGCACCAGGGTCCCAGGTTCAATTCCAGCCTCGGGTGACTGTCTGTGTGGAGTTTGCACATTCTCCCAGTGTCTGCGTGGGTTTCCTCCCACAGTTCAAAGGTGAATTGGCCATGCTAAATTGCCCAAAGTGTTAGTTGCATTAGTCAGAGGGAAATGGGTCTGGGTGGATTACTCTTCAGCGTATTGGAGGATTGGATGTGCTGAAGGGCCTGTTTCCATCACTGGAGGGAATCTAATGAGGCCTGTCCCTGAAACGTCAATGTGGATGCTGCCTGACCTGCGGTGCTTTTCCAGCTCCACACTTCTCAACTCTAACTCTCCAGCATCTGCAGTCCTCACTTTCTCTTGCTTCCAATGCCAGCTTAACCTTCCTTGGGTAAGGGCCCCAAAACTGTTCCTGGTATTCCAACAGTGGTCTGACTAGTGCCTTGTATAGTTCTGGCAAAACCTCCCTGCATTCCATTGGCCAAACCACATCACCCACTGGAATGAGATGCTGGCTTTTTTGTGATTCATGGGCAAGAACTCCCAAGTCCCTCTGGTCTGGATTTCTGCAGTCTTTCTCAATTTTAATAATGTTCAGCTCCTCTATTCTTCCTGCCAAAGTGCATAACCTCACATTTTCGCACATTATATTTGATCTGCCAGGTATTTGCCCACTCACCCAACCATGAGGGAAAGGGTAGAAAGCAAATGGATGGAACTGAGTGCTGACTAGATTCTGGGACCAGCTTGAATTCATCTGAGAATTTCAAAAGAGGTTGCCCATGAGCTCGTAGACAGATTGGTGTTGATTTCACAAATTCCCCAGAATCGGGAAATGTCCCACTGCATTGGAAAGTTGCAAATATTACACTGCTATTCAAAAAAGGAATCAGAGAATAGGTAATTATAAACAAAGGTAAAATACTGCAGATGTTAGAAATCTGAAAAAAAGTTTCCCCACCTTTATCTGTGTTTAGACTCATAGAATTACTACAGTGTGGGAACAGGCCAATGGGTCCACACCAGCTAATCCCCCTGCCCTATCCCTGTAACACTAAAATTCCCATGGCTAATCCACCTAACCTATATATCCTTGAACACTATGGCCAATCCACGCTAACCTGCACATCTTTGGATTGTGGATGGAAACCGGAGCACCTGGAGGAAACCCACGCAGACACGGGGACAATGTGCAAACTCCACACAGACAGTCGCCTGTAACAGGAAACCACAGACCAGTTAGCTTGCTGTCTGTCTTAGGGACAGTGCTGGCTGTGTACATAGAAAAGCTCAAGGTAATTGGAGAGACCTCAAAAGGGAAGTCATGTTTCATAAATTCATCAGAATTCTTTGAATGTTTAACATGCACTATGGATAAAGGGGAGCCTGTAGATGTATAAAATACTGTGGCTGCTGAAAATCTGAAACAAATGTAGAGAATGCTGGAGAAAATCAACAGGTCTGGCAGCATCTGGGATGAGAAATACAGTTAATATTTTGAGTCAGGTATGACTTCTTCAGAGCAATACAGCACATTAACTCTGGTGCTCTGTCTCTATGGATGCTGCCAGACCTGTTGAGTTTCTCCATCATTCACTGTGTTTATTTGAGACTGAAGATGTACTGTAGATTTCCAGAAGGCATTTGATAAGGTGCTACAAGGGAAGGCAACGTACCAGTGGTATTAATGCTAGACAGTTAATCCAATGACCCAGGTAAAGTTCTGGGGATCCAAATATAACTGTGGGAGATGGTGGAATTTGAATTCAATAAAAATCTGGAATCAAGAATCCAATGATAATCATTAAACCATTGTGGATTGTTGGGAGGAAACCCCATCTGTTTCACTAATGTTCCTGTGGAAAGAAATCTGCCATCCTTACCTTGTCTGGCCTACATGCAATTCCAAATACACGGCAATATGGTTGACTCTTAACTGTCTTCTGGGCAATTGGGAATAGATAATAAATGCTGGTTTCACCAGTGAAAGCTATGTTCTGTGAATGTTTGACAAAAAAAAGCTCCAAAAGGTGGAAAACTAAAGTCTTCGGTGTGGGGACAAACAAACTAGCATGAATAGAAGATTGTTGGCTGACAGAAAACAGAGACTACGCATAAATTTCTGATTGGGAGGGTGGGATATGTCTCAGCAGGGCATCAACTTTACTCAATTTATATCAATGATGTTGATAAGAGGAGCAAAGGCATGATCAGTAAGCTCACAAATGGCACCTCAATGGGTAAGAATGTACATTCTTAAGAGAATATGAGGAGATTGCAGCTGGATGTAGATTGTTCAGTGGGAAAAACCTAGCAGATGGTCTACCGTGAGGGAAATGTGAATTTGTTCACTTTGACAGGAAGAACACAAAAAAACCCAGAATATTAGGTGCACAGAGAACAACTGCAAAATTCCAATTAAAGATTTAAGTGTTCAGGTACATGAATTGTAAGAAGTTAGTACAGCACGTAAGCAAGAAGGCTAATGAGATGTTATCCTTCATTATTAGTGGAATTGAACAAAAAAGTAAAGATGCTATGCTTCAATTACACAGGGAATTCATGAGAAAACTCTCGAATACTGTGTGTAATTTTAGTCTCCTTATAAAAGTAAGGACATATCTCCATGGCAGGATATTCTGAGGAGATACCTGGCATAAGTGGGTGGTCTTACAAGAGTTTGATTCCCTACAGTGTGGAAACAGGCCCTTCGGCCCAGCAAGCCCACACTGACCCTCCAAAGAGTAACCCACCCAGACCCATTTCCCTCTGACTAATGCACCTAACACTATGGGCAATTTAGCATGACCAATCCACCTAACCTGCACACCTTTGGACTGTGGGAGGAAACCTACACAGACACAGGGAGAATGTGCAAACTCTACACAGGTAGTCACCCAAGGCTGGAATCAAACCTGGGTCCCTGGCACTATGAGCCTGTAGTGCTAACCATCGAGCCACCATGCCACCAATAGTTTGGACAGACTGGGTTGGTTTTTCATTGCATTTTGGAAAGTGACGGGTGATTTGATTGAAGTATATAAGACCCTGAATGATCTTGACAAGGCGGGTGTGGAAAGGCTGCTTTCTCGTGTGGGTCTAGGAAGCATGATTTTAAATATAAGGTCAGGGCTAGCGCTTTTCGGAGACAGATCAGGAGAATTTGTTTCTTTCTCTCAGAAGGTTGCGTGACTTTGGAACTCTTTGCCTCAGAAGACAGTGGAGGTGTGATCATTGAAAACTTTTTAAGCAGAGCTGGGTAGATTCTCATGAGGCAGGGGAGTCAAATGTTATCAACAAATGTTATGGGAATGTGGGATTCAAAATGCAGACTGATTAGCCAAGACTTTGTTAAATGACAGTTGAGTGGCCAAATGTCCTACTTCTGCTCCTATTTCATATTGAAACCATAAAAAGGCACCATTTCAGTTTCTGGCCTATTCTCCATCTCAATAATGACAGCAGTCAATAGTCAGGTATAACATCAGGAGATAGAAACATAGAATCTCTACAGTGTGGGAGCAGGCTATTTGGCCCATCGAGTCCACAGCAACCCTCTGAAGAGCATTCTACCCAGAACCACGCCTCCTACACTACCCCTGTAACCCTGTCTTTCCAATGGTTAATCCACCTGGCCTGCACATCCCTTTAATATTATGGGCACTGCTCGCAAAACAAAACTTTTCACTGTATTTGGGTACATGTGACAACAATAAATCAAATGAAATAACACAGCCAGTACACCTAACCTGCAGATCATTAGACAATGGGAGGAAACCAGAATCAACCCACACAGACATGGGGAAGATATGCAAGCTCCACGCAGGCAGCTGGCCAAGGGCAGAACTGAACCCAGGTCGCTGGCACTGGGAGGCAGCAGCGCTGACCACTGAGTCACCATTCCACCTGACACTGAGTCAGATTTGGTCAGAGAAGCATGCCTTTAGGAGTGAGGTAGAGGGATGTAGGGAGGGAATTCCAGAGTTTTAGACTGAGGTAACTGAAGACATGGTCACCAATGGTGGAAGAACTCAATGCAAAGCCACTCAAGAGGCCAGAATTAGAGGACACCAGATATTTGACTCCAACTGGCAATTCTTTGTGTGAGCCCTGTAGAATTCTCCAACCAGACATAGCAAATGAAGAGCAGTAGATAGCCCTTCTGCAATCTGTTCTTTCTCAAGCTCCTCGCTCTCCTCTTTAATATTTCGGGGGTTGCTATGTGCTCCATTAGCTTATATACATAAGTGTGCAAAGTCATCAACGGTGCATAAATGGGTCAAAACTCCCTGGGAGTTCCGTTGGCTTTCCCAAGCCACTCCTTGGATAGACTTCCAATTCCAGATGTCGTTGCTATGGACATGGACCTCAGAGGTCTGTGCTCTGAGAGGGAATATTGGCAGAGAGTGTGACTAGGTTACACAGTGAATTACAAGAAGAAGACTTATAAATCGCATTGCACAAAAACTAATGGAATCCTAACTGGCTTAAACGATGTACTGACAGCACGTGCACCCTCCAATCCAGCAAACACATAATGACCAACTCTAGCTCTCACCTCGGTTTTGAAGGCTCTTAGTTCACTCCTACTCCAGCATTTGATAACCATTCACTGTCTGGTAATCCAGTATGGTACTAGTGTTCTTATTGTCTCTACAAGTCAGGGGTGTGATGCAATACTCCCCACTTGCCTGGATGAGTGCAGCTCCAACAACACACAAGAATCTTATAGAACATAGAACATAGAAAAATATAGCGCAGTACAGGCCCTTTGGCCCTCGATGTTGCGCCAATCCAAGCCCACCTAACCTACACTAGCCCATTATCCTCCATATGCCTATCCAATGCCCGTTTAAATGCCCATAAAGAGGGAGAGTCCACCACTGCTACTGGCAGGGCATTCCATGAACTCACAACTCGCTGAGTAAAGAATCTACCCCTAACATCTGTCCTATACCTACCAACCCTTAATTTAAAGCTATGCCCCCTCATAATAGCTGACTCCATACGTGGAAACTAAAGGTTCATCTAAAGGTTGAAACGTAACTCTCTTCAAGCACGTTTCTCATTGCTTTTTGGAAGTTCTTATTGAACCTATATAGACATACAGTTCAGATGGAGCATTCCAACAACTGTGTGCCAAAAAGAGCTACTCATTCCCCTAATAGTTCACTTGATAATTATTTGAAATCATAGCCTCCATAAGACGAGAAGACTATAAGGTATGGATGCATAATAATCCTTACCTCCACTTTTCTGCCTTTTCTTCACAATCTTGATTCACTGATGGATTAAAATTCTGTCTGTCTCAGCCTTAGATGTGCTTCATTGCACAGCCTCTCAGCCCTTTGTGGTAAAAGACTCCACAGATTCAGGGAGAAGGGGAACAGCCCAAGTCATGGTCCACATAGGCACCAATGGCATAGGTAGGAAGAGATATGGGGATTTAAATTAGAAATTGAGGGAGCTAGAGGGGAAACTTGGAGCTAGAACAAACAGAATTGTTATCTTTGGTTTGTTGCCCGTGCCACGTGTTAGCGAGGCGAGGAATAGGGAGAGAGAGAAGTTGAACATGTGGCTACAGGGATGGGGCAGGGGGTGTGGGTTTTGGATTCCTTTGTAATTAGAGCCTTTTCTGAGGTAGGTGGGACCTTTACAAACAGGATGGTCTTCACCTGAACCAGAGGGGTACCAATATCCTGGGGGCGATATTTGCTAATGCTCTTCGGGGAGGTTTAAACTAAATCAGCAGGGGGATGGGAACCAAAACTGTAGTTCGTGTATACAGGAGGATGAGTGTAGTGAAGTCAGAACTAAGACTTCAGCATCACAACAAGGCACTGGCAGGGAAAAGGTTGCTTTGAAGCATGTCTACTTCAATGCCAGGAGCATCCAGAATAAGGTGAGTGAACTTGCAGCATGGATTGGTACCTGGGACTTGGTATTGTGGTCATTTCAGAGATATGAATAGAGCAAGGACAGGATTGGTTATTGCAGGTTTTGGGATTGAGATGTTTCAGTAATAACAGAGAAAATGGTAAAAGAGGGGGTGGTGTGGCACTGTTCATCAAGGACAGTATTACGGTTGCAGAAAGGACGTTTGAGGACTCATCTACTGAGGTAGTATGGGTTAAGATTAGAAAGGGTTATCCCTATTCCCCTTCTTGAACAAGGGAACCACATTTGCTATCCTCCAGTCTACTGGCACTATTCCTGTAGACAATGAGGATATAAAAGTCAAGGCCAATGGCTCTGCAATCTCCTCCCTTGCTTCCCAGAGAATCCTAGGATAAATGCCATCAGGCCCAGGGGACGTATCTATTTTCACCCTTTCCAGAATTGCCAACACCTCTTCCCTACATACCTCAAAGCCGTCCATTCTAATTAATTGTGACTCAGTATTCACATCGGCAACAATGTCCTGTTCCTGATGAAAAGTATTCATTCAGTGTCTCCCCAATCTCTTTAGCCTCCACACGCAACTTCCCACTACTATCCTTGACTGGACCTATTCCTACCCTAGTCATTCTTTTATTCCTGACAAACCTATAGAAAACCTTTGGGTTTTTCCTAATCCTACCAACTAAGGACTTTTCATGTCCCCTCCTTGCTGCTCTTAGCTCTCTCTTCAGATCCTTCCTGGCTACCTTATAACTCTCAATCGCCCCAATTGAACCTTCATGCCCCATCTTTACATAGGCCGCCCTCTTCCCTTTAACAAGGGATTCCAATTCCTTATTAAACCACGGCTCCCTCACACGACCCTTTCCTCCCTGCCTGACAGGTACATACTTATCAAGGACACTCAATAGTTGCTCCTTGAACAAGCTCCACATATCAATTGCGCCCTTCCCTTGAAGCCTACTTGTCCTGGACACCATCCAGGACATAGCAGCCTGCTTGACAGGCACTACATCCACAAGCATCATGTTCCTCTGCCACAGAGCAGTTGTGTATACTAACTACAAGATGCACTGCAGAAATTCATCAAAGATCCTGACACAGCATCTTCCAAACCCACGACCACTTACATCCAGAAGGACAAAGGCAGCAGATATATGGGAACACTATCACCTGCAAGTTCCCCTCTAAGCTACTCACCATACTGACTAAGAAATACAGCAAACTTTTTATTAACCAGCACCTATGTGAACAGGAGTGTGCTGGTTGGTCAAATATTTGGATAATTAAGAGGTATACACCACCACAGTAAATGCTGACTAAGCGAAGCTTTGAGACATCCCTAAATGTTTGAGTATCTAAAACATCAACGCACCTCCTAAAACCAAAGTAGAAGTACAAAATAAATAATAGAAACATAATACAGGGATTATACACATCCCTGTTATCCTTTATTTACATCATAAATACTCAGACATCGCGATAGGTTGTGTCAGAAATCACATGACACCAGATTATAGTCCAACAGGTGTATTTGAAATTATAAGCTTTCAGAGTGCTGCTCCTTCATCCACTTTACTTGATGAAGGAGCAGCGCTCTGAGAGCTTGTGATTTCAAATAAACTTGTTGGATTATAACATGGTGTCATGTGACCTCTGACCTTGTCACCCCCCCTAGTCCAACATCTCTGGCACCTCCACATTGCAGTAGATTATGGTATTTTGGTAAATCATTTTTGCCGGTACATCAAGAGGTCCAGTTGATAAAACAAAGTTTGTTGTTTACTGCTGTTTCTTCAGTATCGCTGGGTCAAAATCCTAGAATTCCTTCACTAAGGGCATTGTGGGTCTATCTACATCATGTGGACGCGGCAGTTCAAGAAGGCAGCTCACCACCACCTTCTCAAAGGCAACTAGAGATGGACAATAAATGTTAGGCCAGTCAACAATCCCCACATCCCATGAATGAATAATGAAAAATAAATCAGAGAGACCTGAAGCTAAAACTCCAGTAACTCTCCCAGGGAAACATATAAGTTTCCATGCCTTTATTCTGAAAAATAAAAGGTAAGGATTTATCTATGGTGTGCTAGCAAACCTTTATATTTACTCAAAATCAGAAAAGTTATTTGATGACCATCACATTGCAGTCGATGGGAGTTTGTGTGCAGATATGTTGCTCTATTTCTTTCAACAAATGAGTGCACTATCAAACTCTATTTAATTGGCTGCAAAGCCCATTGGTGGGTTCTAGGCTTGGGAAAGGTGCTACATAAATGTAAGTTTTTTTTAATCAATTTAAGAAACGATCTATGGAAGAACATGGAAGTTGATGTGGAGATGTTAAGATGTATGCAAAAAATTCCACATACAAGTCATAGGACAAATAAAGGGGTTCTTGAAATCACAAGGATTGCAGAAAGTGACATCCAGAAATATTAATTAATTGAGTTGAACTGAATTGAATTTATTGTCACGTGTTCCGAGGCACAGTGAAAAGCTTTGTCTTGTGAGTAATACAGGCAGATCACAGAGTTAAATAGCATAGATAAGTAAATAATAGGTAAAACAAAAGCACAAGTACAGGCAAATGTTAAGAGTTTCTGAGTCCATTCAGTATTCTAACAACAGTAGGGTAGAAACTGTTTCGAAACCGGCTGGTGTGTGTGTTCAGGCTTCTGTACCTTCTCCCCGATGGTAGACATTGCCAGGGTGGGATGGATCTTTGAGAATGCTGGTGGCCTTTCCTTGACAGGGGGCCTGGTAGAATGGTTCTATAGATGAGAGGTTGGCCTTTATGATTGTCCGGTCCAAATTCACTGTCACCGTCTCCGACCGAGAATGGTACAGTTGCCATACCAGGTAGTGATACATCCAGACAGAATGCTCTTGATGGCGCATCTATAAAAGTTGGTAAGGGTATTCCCCGTCATGCTAAATTTCCTCAGCTGCCTGAGTAAGAAGAGACATTGTTGGGCCTTTGTAACCAGTGCGTGAAGAGTCCAACCTCTTCTGTCGAGCAGAAGATACAAAATATTAAACACAGAGAGCAACAGGTTTAAGAACAGTTCTTCCCCGCTATTATTAGACATCTGATTGGACCTCCAAAATCTTCAATTTCATATTGATCTCACTCTCTGTGCACCTTCTTTGCAGCCTTAACATTGCATTCCTCACTGTGCTCTATGGTATCATCCGTCTATAATGCATGCAAAACAAAACTTTTCACTGTACCTTTGTACATGTAACAATAATAAATCAAAAATCTGAGTGGTAGGCAGTGAAAGAAGGTGAACTTAGACAGAGCTAAACTATACATGGCAGGCAAGTTACAAAGCATGACATAAAACAGACGAGCGTGGTTTACTATGAGAGAAGCAACAAGCAGCAGCAACCTGATTATGTGCCCATCAACAATGATGTCAGCTATTATTTTGTCAAAATAATGCAGTGGCCTTACTGCATGCATTGGTGTTTGTGCACTCATCTGTAGGTTATCATTGAACTAATACTGAACTGGACTGGCTATATCAATACAGTGGCGGCAAAACAGACTTGTGAGCAAACTTAGAGTTTATTGAATAAAACAGGCAATAGCCATAAGGGTATGAAACTGGTTCAGTAACAGGAAACAGAAGGTAACAATTAATCATTGTTTTCTGAACTGAAGGAAGGTTTATGGTGGAGTTTCCCAGGACTGGTGTCAGGTCCACTGTTCTTTCTGATATAACTTATTCAGACCTTAGCACACATTCTTTCACAAATTATGCAAAATTTGGGGCCTTCGGAAATTATGAGGATAGGTTAAAAAGTCAATATATCATCAACAACAGTAAGTCTGAAGATTGAGTGCAATTCAGAATTCAGCAGAAGAAGACAAAAACTTTTGAGCAAGTGTGAGAAAAATAGATTATGGGAACAAAACTGTAAGGAACATTGAAACAGAGTGAAAACGCTTCTGTAAATATGATAGGAACAGAAAGATTAGTGAAGAAAAATGGCTCCCTTACAGTCAGAGCATTTTTAAAAAATTATTCATTTACAGAATGTGGGCAACACTGTCTGGTCAATATTTATTGCCCAATCATAATTGTTCAAGGGCAGACCCCATTACTGTGGGTCTGGAGTCAGATGTAGGCCAGACTAGGTAAGGATGGCAGATTTCCTTCCCCAAAGGACATCAATGAACTAGATGGGTTTTTTCTGACAATAATTTCATGGTCAACATTGAATTCTTAATTCTAGATTTTTTATATTCACCATGGCAGGTTTAGACCCCAGGTCTGCAAAATATTATTGATGCCTCTGGATTAACAGATCTAGCCATCACCTAGCTGAGCTGGGGCACTTAGTCATAGAGTCATAGAGATGCACCGCACAGAAACAGACCCTTCGATCCAACTTGTCCATGCTGACCAGATATCCCAACTTAACTGTCGACGTAGTACCATGGGAGGGCTACACTGTTGGTTGCATCAATTCTCAAATAAGATGTTAAACCCTCTCTCGGGTGAGCGTAGAAGTTGCCACCATTTAAAGAGCTGGGCAGTTCTCCCCAAGGCCCCGAGGACACGGTCCATCATTGAAATTAACATCTGATTGTTACCTCAAAGCTGCTGGTGGGATCCTGCTGTATACAAAACAGCTACCGACTTTACAACATGATACTAAATAGAGAAGGAAGGAATGGCAGAAGAATTGAACTTGTATTTTGGTTCTGTCTTCACAAACAAAGGCATAAATAACCCCCCAGGAATGTTTGACAACTGAGAGTCCAGTGAGACGGCTCATTTGAAGGAAATCTGTATTAGTAAAAAGATGATGCACATAAAATGAATGAGGTTAAATGCTGATAAAAGACCAGGGCCTGAAAATCTACATCCCGGATTACTAAAGGAAGTGACCCTGGAAATATTGCATGCATAGGTGGTTGTGCACTCATTGAACTGAAACTGAACTGGACTGGCTGGAGTAGCTGCAAGAGCAGGTCAGAGATTAGGACTCCTGCATGTAAGTAAATCACCTCCTGATGCCCCAGAGCCTGCATACCATCTAGAAGACACAAGTCAGGAGTGTGATGGAATACTCCCACTTGCCTAGATGGGTACAACTCCAACAACACTCAAGAAGCTTAACACCATCCAGGACAAAGCAACCCACTTGATTGATTCCACATCTAAAAGCATCCACTCTGTCCATCACTGACACTGTACTATGCACAAGATGCACTGCAGAAATTCAGCAAGGTTCCTAAGACACCACCTTTCAAACTTATGACCACTTCCATCCAGAAGGTCAAGGGCAGAAGATACATGGGAACACCACTGCAGCTTCCCCTCCAATTCACTCACCATCCTGACTTGGAAATCCATTGTCGTTCCTTCAGCGTCGCTGAATCAAATTCCTGGAATTCTCTCCCTAAGGACATAGAAACATAGAAAATAGGTGCAGGAGTAGGCCATTTGGCCCTTCAAGCCTGCACCACCATTCAAAAGGGCACACAGACTGTTACAGTTCATAGCTGTCATAGCTCACCACCACCTTCTCAAGGGTGACTAGGGATGGGCAAAACATGTTAGCCCAGTCAGCAATGCCCATTTCCCATGAATTCATTTGTTTTAAGAAGAGGACATGAAGTGAAGATCCACTCGACTGATACAGGAGGTGTACTGGATCTGTCCTGTGAGGAGAGGTTGTTCAACTGGGGGCTGTGTGCAGCAGAATTGAGAAGGATGAAAGACAATTCAATAAAAATGTATAACACATCAACAGGGCTCGTCAGAGTATATGTAGGGAGGGTGTTTTCCCTTGGTCTGGGGTGTTCAGAATGAGGAGTCACAGTTACAGGATATGGAGCACATGAGGTCGTGAAAAGAAATGACAGTCAGACACAGGGGGAAATGATAATGGGGAACAAAGAGATGGGGGACAATTCCATACTTAATTTTGGTTCTGTCATCACAAAGAAGGACACAAACAGAATCCCAAAAATGTTGGGGGGGGGGCACATGGTTTAGTGAGAGCATATGAACACAGGAACAAGGAGCAGGAGTAGGCCGTCTGGCCCCTCCAGCCTGCTCCACCATTCAATAAGATCATGGCCACTCTTTTCATGGACTCAGCTCCACTTACCCACCCACCCACCGTAACACTTAATTCCTTTACTGTTCAAAAATCCGTCTTTAACTTAAAACCATTCAATGAGGGAGCCTCAACTGCTTCATTGGGCGGGGAATTCCACAGATTCACAACCCTTTGGGTGAAGCAGTTCCTCCTCAGCTCAGTCCTAAACCTGCTCCCCCTTATTTTGAGGCTATGCCTCCTGGTTCTAATTTCACCCACCAGTGGAAACAACCTCCCTGCTTCTATCTTATCTATTCCCTTCATAATTTTATATTTTATACTTTTCCTGTAAACTGACTTTGTGTGATTCATGCACAAGGACACCCAGGTCCCTCTGCACAGCAGCATGCCGCAATTTTTTGCCAGTTAAATAATAGTCCAGTTTGCTGTCATTCCTACCAAAATGGATAATCTCACATTTACCAACATTGTACTCCATCTGCCAGACCCTTGTCCACTCACTTAAGCTATCTATATCGCTCTGCCGACTTTCAATGTCTGCTGCACACTTTGCTCTACCACTCATTTTAGTGTTATCTGTGAACTTTGACACGCTACACTTTGTACCAAACTCTGAATCATTTATGTAAATTGGAAACAATTGCAGTCCCAACACTGATCTCTGAGGTACACCACTAGCCACTGATCGCCAACCAGAAAAACACCCATTTATCCCCACTCTCTGCTGTCTTAGAGTGTGGAACTGAAGGAAGTCAGTTTTACAGAAATGTGGTTCGGTAAATTGATGGCATTAAAAGCCAATAGATCTCTAGGACCTGATAACCTCATCCCAGAGTACTTAACAAAGTGCCTTTAAAAATAATGGATGCTTTGGTGATCCCTTTCTAAGATTCTACAGACTCTATAATATCTTATCCTCAAAGTTTGAGGGTATCTAATGCAACTCCATTATTTTTAAAACAGGAAATAGAGAGAAGACAAGGAATTAGAGATGCCAGTAGCCAGACATCAGGAATAGGGATGATGCTAGAATCGTTTATAAAATATGCAATAATAGAGCATTTGGAAAACACTGATGGGATCAAACAGAGGTAACATGCAATTACAAAACAGAATTGTGCTTGACAAACCTACTTGAATTTTACGAGAATGTAAATAGTAGATTGATAATGGGAACCAGTGGATGTGATTTTCTTGGACTTTCAGAAGGTTTTTGAGAAGGTTCCACATTAGAAATGGATATGTAAAAGCTCATGGGATTGGGAGTAGACTACTGACATGGATAGGAAGCTGATCAGCAGAAACAAAACAAAATTAGGAATAAACAGGTCTCTTTCCAACTGGTAGCCTTTGACTAGTGGGGTACTGCAAGGAGCAATAAATGGAACCCAGCAATACTCAATATATATTAATGAAGTATAAGAGGGAACTGAATGCATTATCTCCATTTTTGCAGATGTCAAAAAGCTGGGTGGGAGGGGGAGCTGTTAGGGGAATGCAGAGATGATTCTATGTGATTTGGGCAAGTTGATTGGCAAATATGTTGCAGATGAAGTAGAATATAGATAAATGTGAGGTTATCCAAATTGATAACAAAAACAGGAAGGTGAACTATGAGGTGAACGGTAATAGATTGAGAAAGGGGGAGGTGCAATAAGACCTAGGTGTTGTTGTACACTAGTTGTTGTTGCTGAAAGTAGGCATGTAGGTGTAACAAGCAGCAAAAAAAGCAAATAATAACATCATAGCAAGTGGATTAAATCCAGGAGCAGGGATATCTTGCTGCAATTGTACAGGGCATTAGTGAGACTACATTTGAAGCATTGTTTGCAGTTTTGGTCTCTTTATCTGAGGAAGGATGTTCTGGTGATGTAGGGAATGCGATGAAAGTTGACTGGATTGATTTGTGGGATGGCAGGAGTGATGCATGAAGAGAGACTGGTTAGGATTATATACACTGGAGCTTAGAAGTGTGAGAGGAGATCTCATGGAATCCCGTTAAGTTCAAACAGCACGAGACAGGTTGAACACAGCAAGGATGTTCCTGATGACCGTTAAGTCCAGGGCAAGGGGTCACAATCTAAGAACATGGGCAAGCCAGTTTGAACTGAGATGAGGAGCAAGTTCTTCACCCAGAGAGCTGTGAGCTTGTGGAATCCTTTACCACACAAAGCAGCAGAGACCAAAACATTGAATGCTTTCAATTAGGACACAGTTCTTAGAACTAAAGTGATCAAAGGGAATGGGGTAAAAACTACTGGATACTGAATTGGATGATCAGCCACGATAGTATTGAATAGCAGGGTAGGTTCAAAAGACCGAAAGGCCTACTCGTGTTCCTAGTTTTTATGTTTTTAGGAGATGAACAGGATGTTGGAATGATGGAAAAGTGGCAGATAAAATTCGATGAATGGAAGTGTGAAGTGGTTCATCTTGGTTGAAAGAAAACTTGCAGCAATACAGAATAAAGGGTACAATTGTGAAGGAGTTGCAGGAACAAAGGGACATAAGTGTGTTTATGAATCAATCAATGAAGATAGTAGGGCAGGTTGATAGAACAATTCATACATGATCCTCAGTTTAACTCATTGAGGCTTTCAGTAGAATAGTTGAACTTGTATAGAACACTGGGTCAACCTCATCTTTTGCATTGCATCAAGTTCTGAGTGCCCCAGCTCAGTGACCATGGGAAGGTATTGGAGAGCAAAGAGATCCAAGAGATTGGTCTGAAAATGCTGAACCTCTGTTACACACAGATCGAAGAAGTTGGGAGTGTTTTCTTTGGGGAAGAGAAGGTTTGATAGGGCTATTAAAAAAAACATGCTTAGGCTGGACCATGTAGGTAGAGAAAATCCAGAAGGATTGAGAACCAGATGGCACATATCGAAGCTCATTGACAAATTAAGAAATGGAGAAACATTTTCAGTCAGCGAATGATTAGGATCTGGAATTCAATGCCGGATAGTGTGATGGAGATAAATCAATCCAAACTGTCAAGAGGGAATTAGTTTATTCTCTGTTAAGAAAGAATTTGCAAGGATATGGGGAAAGGGTGGAGGGATGGCACTCAGTGAAGGTTAGCACACATCAGAATGGCCTTCATTTGTGCTGGGACCATAGGATAGTTTGGTGATCATTTCACAGGCCCCACTCTTCTGATCTGTGTTGGATTCCCAAAAGCTGCTCCCTTAACTTTCTGAGAACTTTCCCGTCTGGATTTCTGATGAGGAAGAAACCATCACAACAGAAGCTGTCCAGCAAACCATTGACTCAGCGTTTGGAGTGGATCATTGTAGAAAGCATTTCACAACAACCTGGCAGTCAGTAAACACAGTGGAAAGGTCCCAAAGGTTCTTTGGTGGCTACTGAAAGAAAGTAAATGTGCCAAGTAAGTAGGTGAGGGAGGAGGATGTAGTTGAGTGGGCAAAAGCGAGGATAACAGGCGGATAGTATTGAGGGTAAAGTGACAGGTGGGTGATGGGATAAGATGCCCAGTGGATGGAAGTGGGTTTGATCATGGTTTGAAAGAAAAATTGGGTGAGGTTGAGCAACAAAGTACCAGCTAAGATGGCAGATAAATAAGGAGTTACAGTTCACAGCTGAACAGGTATTTGAAATCAGGTATCAGTTAGGGAGGGAGTTTGAGTAGATTCCCTACAGTCTGGAAATAGCCCTTTGGCCCAACTAGTCCACACCGACTCTCTGAAGAGGAAACCACCCAGACTATTCCCCTCCCCTATACTTACTCCTGACTAATGCACTTAAAACTGTGGGCAATTTGGCATGGCCAACCCACCTGACCTGCACATCACTGGATTGTGGGAGGAAACCAGAGCACCCGGAGGAAACCCACACAGACACAGGGAGAATTTACAAACACCACACAGACAGTCACCTGAGGCAGGAATCAAACGTGGGCCCCTGGTACTGTGAGGTAGCAGAGTTAGCCACTGAGCCACCGTGCCACCCCAAATTGATTTAATGCCTGTGATTTGAGGACCAGCACTGTTATCAATGTGCAGGATATGGTATCCGCATGAGTGATCGTTGATCTTTTTTTGGTTACCCAGGAGTTGGAGCAGGATTTAATTTTTCTAATTTTTCCTGTAAGTCGAAACCTTCCAAAATCTCCAACTCCAAATCGGAGTTAGGGACTTTTTTCAAATGCCAGGTGATTAACCATGTTTCAACTTCCTGGATGATCCCCATGGAGTCAGAACATCTGGAGTTTTCCGAGAGGTCAAGGTCAATCAAGTCCCTGACTATCAGGAGATCTGGGCTATAGATGGTGGACTGGAATTTTACCAAGAGGTGCTGGCACTGCACATATAGGATTATAGAATGATAGGATCTCTACAGTGTGGAAACAGGTCATTCGACTCATCGAGTTCATACTGACCCTCCAAAGACCATCACACACTGACTCATACCCCTATCCCTGTAACCTTGCAATTCCCATGACTAACTCACCTAGCCTGCATATTCCTGGACACTATGGGTAAGTAAGCAAGACCAATCCAGCTAACCTGCACGTCTATGGACTGTGGGAGGAAACCAGAGTACCCAGAAGAAACCCACACAGGCACAGGGAGACTGGTGCAAATTCCACTCAGACAGTCACCCAAGGTTGGAATCGAACCCAGGTCCCAGGCGCTGCTATGAGGCAGCTTGCACATCCCTCTCCCCAGCCCCCTCTCCTGATTAAGAAGTCAGGGTGAGTGCTTCCCCATAGACAGGAGGCACTGACTCCATTTTACAACATTGTCCTGTCAATTGACTCAAGTCAGGACTTCTGTTCTCTCACCCAGAGCCAAATGCAGACACTGAGATCTGCAGATGACTGGCATCTCTCCAACCCTACCCCTCCCCAAGAGTCAGTCATTCATTTCCAGTTTTCACTGAAGCCGAAGGAGGGGACTGCGGAGGTTGGGACTGGGTGCCCTGGGTAAGGGAGAACAAGCTGGGGTGGCAATCACAAAGTGGAGGGGTAACTTCTGTTGGACACAGAGTGCTTGAGTCTGCAGGTGGACACTGCCAATCTTGCCACATGGTGGGGTTCCACTCCATCACTGGTAAAAGGCAGGCATGAGCGGGAGGAGACCTTTATGTGCTCAATAATTAGTCTTCAGATGTCCAAAGGTGGCTCACTACCTGAGTTCTACTCCTACACTGGTACACATGCCAATCGTTTTGATAACTCCCTCCCCTTCCCCACTTTCCATTCCATTCCTTGAGAAGGCCTGTGCTCTTAAACATCCAGTGATGCAGTTACGACAATTCAGAAATAGGCTATTCAGCCCATTGAATCCATGCTATCTTGCTGCAGAGCAATCTAGCCAGTCAAATTCCAGTGATCTAGCCCCAGCACCCTTCTGCTTTATTCTTATCAATTGCCCATCCAATTTCATTTTGAAATCGCCGATCCATCTCCACCTCCATCATTTCATCTCTTGTAAGCAAAGGCTTCCCAACGTGGTGGGGGGGGGGGGGGGGTGGGTCAGGACTCCGTGTGCAGTTTGAAACTAAACTTTTGGGGTCATGAGCACTGAGACAGTAATGGCTGTCCCCTCTGCCAAGCCCTCGCTCACTGATTGCTCCTACTCATTGTCAAGTTTCAAAACGTTGTCACTGTAGGAACAATCTTGGGAAGCAGTGAGCTCCAGGTGATGATAAAAGTCCTTATCACATACCCTATCCATCATTTTCCCAATACCTTAAATCTGTGAGCTCTAGTTTCTGTAATAAAAGCAAAACTAAACTGCAGATGCCAGAGAACTGAAATAATGACAGAATGTGCTAGAGAAACACAGCAGGCCAGCATCTTTGGAGAGGCAAACAGCGTTAGCATTTTTCACTGATTTTTGCATCTCTATTTATGAAGCTCAAAATCTCAGACGCATCGCACGCTCCTTAGAACTGTCCATTAATTCTCTAATGAGTCTCCTTAGATACTTTCTGCCAACCTGCATCACAGCACACTCCTTTATATTAAGTTAAGTGCCACTTGACTGTCCATTCTGCTATTTTATCCGTGTTCTGATTTGCGATAAGTATTCTCACAGTCTGCAACTACTCCCCATTTGTTATCAGTAAACTGGGAAATTTTACTCTGTATTCTAATGCGCAAATCATACATATTTTCCATGTCAAAAAGATTTAACTTTCACTGCAATGTTGAGTCGGAGGCCTGCTCTGTTCCTACTATTTGTTCCCTTTCTGGTTTTGCTCTGCTCTTGTTCTCACTGTTATATCATGAGGCCTGGTGAAAGGTTCTCTCCAGCCTCTGCTGATAGATCTGAGTGATTGATTCTTGTTCTTCCTTGGTGTTTTGAATTAATTGCCTCTATTGTTTTGCAAAGTGGCAGCCTGTGGGCCTCACAAACAAATCTCAAGGGACTAAAGCTTTTCATATTCTCTTTTTAAAAAAAAAATAAGTCCTGTTCTATTTTCGTCACCAATTGCAATGTTTCTTGCTAAATAATACAGGACGGAAACTATGCGTTGGATTCCACCTTCACAATAACAGCCTCTTTATGCAAGTGAAATGCAGTTCTGGATTTGGTAAGCAGGAACAGAATACACAACAGCCAGGTATAAAATCCAATTCTAGGACAACTGAATTTCTCATAACAAACACCACTTTCTCTGTTCGATTTTTGCGTCTCTATGCATCCATGTTACCACAGCCCACTTTTATCCTGATCTTTAACATTCTCCCCTCACAGCCTGTACCTTGAATGCCTTAATTGCAAAGGTTCATCCTGAGACAGGTGCTTCATCCACTAACAGTAAGCTGAGACTTGCCTCTGATGATGGATTTGACCAGACGCGCTTTGCACACGTTTCTGAAGGAATATTCTGCTCATGCATTGATGCAGTAATGCCTGTCTGACACTCCCTGTGATCTCAAAGCAAAAAAATCTCACTTAAGCCTTACAAAAGCAATTCAAAGCTATTATTAAAGACATTGTGGCAGGACACTTAGAACAGTTCAAGGGCAATCAGGCATGGGATTTGAAGGGGAAGCTATGTTTAACCAATTTATTGGAGTTCTTTGAGGAAGTAACATGTGCTATGAATAAAGGTGCACTTAGATTTCAAGAAGATATTAATAAAGTGCCACATCAAAAATTACAATGGAGAATAAAAGCTCATGGTGTAAGTGGTGATACTTTGGGATAGATAGGAGATTGGCTGGGTAAGAGGAAACAGAGAATAGTCTTACCAGGGCTTTTTTTTCTTGTTGGTAAGATATAAAGAGTTTTAATGCCACAGGATCAGTGCTGGGTCTCAACTTTTTGCAAGGTATATAAATGGATTGGTTGAGGGGATTGAAAGTACAGTTTTTAAATTTGCTGATAACACAAAGCGAGGTCAGAAAGCAAGTTGTGAAGGGTATACAAAGAAGCTACAAAGAGATTCAGTTATTTTAAGTGAATGGCAAAGATGTGGCAAATGGAGTACAGTTGTGTGAAAATTGGAAACTGTAGTTTTTTTGGCAGGAGGAATAAAAATAAACATATTACCTAAATGATGATAGATCACACACTCTGAAATACAGTAGGATTTAGGCATCAAATGCATGAATCGCAGAAATCAATATGCAAGTATTTAGGAAAATCAGTAGAATGCTCTTTTATTGCAAGAGGAATTAATCATTAAAGGTCAGTAATTTTTTTTAAAATTCATTCATAAGATGTAGGCTTAGCTGGCAGGACCAGCATCAATTACACATCCCTACTTCCTCTTGAAGAGGTGGTGGGGAGCTGCCTTTTTGAACCACTGCAGTCCATTTGATGTCGGTTACCCCTTCCTGGATTTTGACCCAACAGCAGTGAAGGAATATTGATATGTTTCCAAGTCAGGATGTTGAGTGGCTTGGAGGGGAAATTGCACATGGTGATATTCCCATGGATCTACTGTCCTTGAACTTCTGGACGGCAGTGGTCATGGGTTTGGAATGTGCCATCCAAGGAGCAAGTCATTAGGAAAGCAGGCCGAAGGGCCTGTTCTGTGCTGTATTGTTCTATGTTCTATGTTCTATAAAGCCAGTAAAATGTTATAATTTATTATGAGGGACAGTAAACAGAAAGGTAGAGGCATTATGTTTCAGTCATACAGGGAATTGATGAGATCACTTTGGAGTATTAGGTAATAGCATTGACTGCCATATTTGAGGAAGAATGTAAATATATCGGAAGCACTTCAGGGAAGGTTTGTTAAAGGTGGTACCTTGAATGGATAAATTGTCTTATGAGGGAAGCTTGACAGCCTACTCTTTCAAAATCAGCTGGATTTTGGATGAGTAAGAGGCAAATTGAATAATATGCTGAGGAATCTTTACAGGGTGGTTGTGGAAAGGTTGGTTTATCTCATGGTACACTCTTGAACCAGGTGTTACTGTTTCGAAAGAAGGGGTCACCCATTTGAGACAAAGGTGTGGTGGACATTTCTCATTTGTGAGTCTTTGAAACTTCCTTCCTTAAGAAGTGGATGAAGCAGAATCCTTGAATATTTGTTAAGGCAGAAATGGATTTTAAGCAAGGGAGTGAGAAGCTACCTGGGGTAGGGAGAAACAACAAGTAACCCATGATATGCAGTTCCATTGGAATGTACAAACTAGGACCAGAGAGCAGGTTCTCAGACCTGCTTCATCATCCAATGAAATCAAGGCTGGTCTGTTTTGCATTTTGACTCCTCACTTCCACCTACCCTCAATCATCTTTGATTCCATTGGCTAACAAGAACTCTGTTTTAAAATTATTCAACGACACCCACCCTCCTCCACTGTTTCCTGGACCAGAGTTCCAAACTTCTTGAGAGAGAAACAAAAAGTCCTCATCTCTGTACTTGAAGAATGGCGCCTAGTTCTAAACAGTGTCCCATAGTTCTGGACTCACCACAAGAGTTAATGTCTTTCCCTGTCCTCCTTATTCAGAATCAAAGAAACCTGCTGTGAATGCAGTCCTGTGAATAATATAAGCTTCAATAAAGTCGCCCCTCACTCTTCTAAACTGCATTGGAAACAACTCCAGTCTGACCAACCCATCTTCGTCAGATAACTTGCACATTTCAGGTATCAGTGGAGCAAACCCCCTCTGAGACAATTCATTTACCCCGCTCCATGCCTTCACTCCCCACACCCAACCCAGTTAAATAACAAGGTGCATGGTTTTCAAGATGTGATCTGACTAATACTCTGCAGAACTAAAGCATGACATTACTACTTTCATGTTCAATTCCTTTTGCAATGAAGGATAAGATCTCATTAGCCATCTTAGTCACTTTGTTGTACCTGTTTGGTAATTTTTCTTACTTAATGTTACACAATAACTGCTTAAAAAGTTAGCAACATCACTGCAACACCTCTACTGTAATGCAACTAGATTTTATGTAATAACTTGTAAGCTTTGTAATCTGAAGTCGAGAGGGTTGGCTTATGAGGAGAGGTTGAGTAGACTGGGACTATATTCTTTGGAATTTAGAAGGATGAAGTGGGCTGGATCTTATAGGTGCATGTAAAATTATGAAGGGAATAGTTCAGATAGAAGCAGAGAGGTTGTTTCCACTGGTGGGTGAAACTCGAACTAGGGGACATAGCCACAGAATAAGGGGGAGCAGATTTCGGACTGAGCTGAGGAGAAATGTCTTCATCCAAAGGGTTGTGAATCTGTGGAATTCCCTGCCCAGTGAAGCAGTTGAAGCCACCTTGTTGAATGTTTTTAAGGCAATGATAGAGATATTGTTGGACAGTAAAGGAATTAAGGGTTATGGTGAGAGGGTGGGTAAGTGGAGCTGAGTCCATGAAAAGATCAGCCATGATCTTATTGAGTGGTGGAGGAGGCTCAAGGGGCCAGACGGCCTACTCCTGCTCCGAGTTCTTATGTTCTTACGTAATTTAAACAGTCTTTTCATTCGCTCAAAGTCTTGAGGTGGAACTATGTCTTGGGGGGGGCAACACAAAATGGCCAGGATCAGTCTATTGATATCTCCTTCCAGTTATTGCAATGGATCTGAGTGTCAAGCAAAGTGTGTAACTCTCTTTTTGATTTAATGTCTTTTATTACCGACCAACACCGAGTTTTACCTCATTAAACTGTTCTATGAGCTAATTATCCTGAAGTTCAGCAAACGCTACGCCGCAACCTGAGCTTCAAGAATGGAAACCAGCGATGGTCCCGTTTCCAGGTTCTGGATCGATCAGTTACAATCAGCGGGCTCTTAAAGAGAAAGCTGAGCAAGGTTTGATCATGTCCAGGGGTCCCTCGCTATTGTTAAATCAGTGGCTGCCCAGTGCTGGTCCCACTGTCGATTGTGACTATCTCACATTTTGACCGTGAGTCAGAGGGAGTCTGCACCACTTCAAGGGGTGATGCATTTTGACCACCATCAGGCCAGAAGAGAACTCGCCTACAATGATTGAACAAGCAGTCACTTCCTCAGCTGTTCCTGTTCTCCTCCCAGGATGAACTGGTACAGGCAGCCCACATCCCATTAAACAGCAGAAAGCTGAGATACTTGGCGTGATATAAATACAAGCTGCTGTCAGTACTTAAGCAGTGCACATTTTTTTGATTGATAGACCTAACCCAAAATGTGTTGGTTCATCCAGTCACTCCAGGCTCACCTTCCCCTTTGTAGATCCCTATTTCATCTCCCTCCCAAACAACATTCATCTCCTGATTATCCCTCATGGATTTGACTTATTCCGCACTGTTTTCTTCCACCTTCTTCCTCAAGGGATCGCTCCTGTTCTCTGCCTGTGGTTCCTTATTACCAACCATCCATTTCCCACACTTGTTCTGCTCAGAATACTACCCCTGCCCCTCAAAGGGATTGGCAATCCATTGGGAGTGAGTGCTGCATAGCTATTGGGATGACCTCTATCACTCATCCTAAGCCAACTGTCAAAAGTGGTCGAAGCACCAGTCAATCCTACTGCCCAGTGACTGCAGACCATTCAAATAACTGCACTGGCTCAAGTAGAAATGAAATTTGTTTTTTTTTTTCCCTCTGTGCTGCAATGGAGAGCAAAGCTAAATAGCTGCTGAAGTTACCAGCTTAAGGTTCAATTCCCACAACCTGCACTAGATCATAGAACCAGACTAGATAATACAGTCAGTGCAGGTACAATGCACATCCGTAATGATTCTGTTGTTCCCATTTCAAGATCAGGATATCTCACTTCCTGACCCCTTGTTTACAGGTATTGATCAGTGGGATATCCTCCAATTCAGGCTGCTGCTCCTTCCATTAACATCTGGAATGGCTGATGGTAAATTAATCAATCTGTGGCTTCAGTTGCTTGCACCTTAAAAAGTTGAGAGTTCAATTCTCACTCTGAAGACTTAAACCCAAAACTCCACACTGACCTCCTGAATAGCACCAAGGGCTGCAATAGGAAGCTAGTACAGTCTCCCTATGGTGAGGCCTGCCATATCCATATAAGTTATTTTAGTAATTCAGCAAGGCTTCACTTCCTAAAGCCACAGCTTGAAGGACATGGGGGACAAGCACATGTAGGTCAAAGCCATTCAGAGTTACTGAGGTCTTATTGTTTTGCACAAGCATAAAGTCAGGCAGATTGCCATTATTGTCAGTAGGCCTCAGGCTGGTGAAGGGGACAGTCTTTGGTCAGGGGCCATGGGCATTAAGTCAAGAGTAGCCTCTGATTTAGTTCACAGAGTTGGATATGATCAGTCAGCTGCTTGAGTCAATCTCCACATAAAAGAGGTGAGGAGTAAAATTTTGAACAACCCACCATCTATTCCTTTATTAGGGGATGCTTTCATTCTGGAGTGAGAGAGATGCAGATGTTATGGAAAATGGAAGTGGAGTGGCACAGCTAATACTTTTTGTGCAGGTGGGGAAGTGTATCAAGTGAGTCAGTAGGTAGTGCAGAGGGCATGCAAGGCTAATGGTGTTGAGGTTTGGTGCGGATGAGAGTGAGTGCAGAAGGTGTAGGCAATAGTGAGAGTGGTAGAACACGCACTTTGGTAGGAGGTGAGAGGAGAAAGATTTAAAGAAGACAGAAGGGGCAACATTTTGTACATAGAGAGTCATTCATGTGTGGAATGAGCTTCCAGAGGAAGTGGATGCAGGGTACAGTTACAACGTTTAAAAGACATTTTGTCAAGTACATGAATAGGAAATGTTTGGAGTGATATGGGCCAAAAAAGACAGGCAACACTGCCTACAACCTTAGTTTGTGATTATAGTCAGCATGGACTAGTTGGACCGAAGGGTGTGTTTCCATGCTGCACGACTCTATGACTCTACGAGTATTCAGATGTACACTTGTGATGCCAGGGCACAAATAGCATTGGGCCAAGAGTTGGACAATGGAATTAGAATAGTTAGACTGTTGTGTTTGATTGGCATGGATGTGATGGGCGTTTGTTCTGTGCTGTAGCCCTCTAAGACCATGTGACTCCTGACAAAAACAGAGAGCAGAAAGGCCTGTGGAAATTGGAAGTTATTTTTCCCAAATAGCTGTGGGTATGTTGACATATAATGAGAGTGATAGATCTTTGGTAACTGAGGTCATCATTGGTGTTTGGAAGTGAAAAGGGTAAGTGTGGTCAAAAATTGATCATTTTGATCTATTGGAAAGGCAGGAAGTCTCAAAGGGCAGAGTAGCCTGCTCTAGTACTTATGCTTTTGACTTTTATAAATCTCAGTTGACTGACTAAGCTATCTGTGGTGAGGATTACAAAACAAGAGAGTAGAGTCTTAAGTTTAGAGTTAGACCATACAGGAACGGAATTAGAAAGCACTTAAATGAGGGATAAAGTTAAAAATTACACAACACCAGATTATAATCCAACAGGTTTAACTGGAAGCACTAGCTTTGTAGTTCACCACCTGATGAAGGAGCTGCACTCCAAAAGCTAGTGCTTCCAAATAAACCTGTTGGACTATAACATAGTGTGTGATTTTTAACTTTGTTCATCCCAGTCCAACATGGCACCTGCAAGTCAGAGAGTCATAGAGTCATAGAGATGTACAGCACAGAAACAGATCCTTCGGTCCAACTTGTCCATGCCAACCAGATATCCCAACCCAATCTGGTCGCCCCTGCCTGCACCTGGCCTATATCCCTCCAAACCCTTCTATTCATATACGAATCCAAATGCCTTTTAAATGTTGTAATTGTAGCAGCCTCCACCACTTCCTCTGGCAGCTCATTCCATACACGCACCACACTCTGCGTGAAAAAGTTGCTTCTTAGGTCTTTTTTACATCTTTCCCCTCTCATCCTAAACCCATGCCCTTTAGTTCTGGGCTCCCCCACCCCAGGGAAGAGACTTTGTCTATTTATCCTATCCATGCCCCTCATAATTTTGTAAACCTCTATAAGGTCACCCCTCAGCTCCAGGGAAAACAACCCTAGCCTATTCAGCCTCTCCCTATAGCTCAAATTCTCCAATCCTGGCAACATCCTTGTAAATCTTTTCTGAACCCTTTCAGGTTTCACAACATCCTTCTGACAGGAAGGAGACCAGAATTGCATGCAATATTCCAACAGTGGCCTAACCAATGTCCTGTACAGTCACAACATGGCCTTCCAACTACTATACTCAATACTCTGACCAATAAAGGAAAGCAATACCAAACGCCTTCTTCACTATCCTATCTACCTGTGACTCTACTTTCAGGGAGCTTTTAACCTGCATTCCAAGGTCTCTTTGCTCAACAACACTGCCTACATCCTTACTATTAAGTGTATAAGTCCAGCTAAGGTTTGCTATCCAAATTAAACTCCATCTGCCACTCCTCAGCACATTGGCCCATCTAATCCAGATCCTGTTGGGAACCTGTTGGGAATCTGAGGGAACCTTCTTCGCTGCCCACTACACCTCCAATTTTGGAGTTATCTGCAAAGTTACTAGCTATACCTCTTATGGTCACATCCAAATCATTTATATAAATGATGAAAAGCAGTGGATGCAGCACCGATCCTTGTGGCACTGTACTTGTCCCAGGCCTCCAGTCTGAAAGACAACCCTCCACCACCACCTTCTGTCTTCTACCTTGTTAAAATCATGTTAAATGAGGGAATGTAAGAAATCCCCTGCTCAGCTTAAGCCTGGACCACATTAACCATTTTCTGAAAAGCATTAGCGCAATGTAAATCGATCTCTGCTTAGAGTCATCAAAGCTTACAAGACGGAAAGGGACATTGTGTACCATGGAGCTGGATTTCTTACAGAATGGGGAGACTCCACAGAGTTTTCAAAATGACAACAGAGATTTTTTCCAGCCCCATTACAAGAATCCCAGTGTTTCACCAGTGTGGGACACAGGTGTGGGCTGATGTGAATTGTGCACCACGGGATTAATGGGCACACAAGTGCCATAGATTGGTGCAGAAGGAGCGAGGGGGCCATGGGGTATGACATGAGTTGGAGCGTCTGTGGTGGGGCCGGAATAACAGATTTTGGATAACAGATTTTGCTTTACTCTTCGTTATTACAACTGGGTGACAACAAGCCCTTTCTGTGGAGTTGGAGGGGGTGCAGTCCCAGTTTTGAGTGCACGTTCCCCTAATACTGATACACTGGGCTGGACAATCTCCCAACTCACTCTGCCCACCTCTCAGATGAAAACCCAGCCCATCATGCCTGTACCATCCCTTTGAATGAGCTAGACAATATGTGCCACTCATTTGCTCTTTCCCAATGGATTTTCTTTCCTTACAAGCATCTAGCCAATTCTCTCTCGAAAGCCTTTGCAAATCCCAGTCACAACTTTAATTTCAAGAATGGAGCCAAGGACAGCATTCTATCTCATTGCTGACTTATCAAAATGGGCGAGAGCTAGGGAATTGAATGACCCACCCAAGATTTCCTTGCCTCTGAGATGTTTTGTTTTTAGATGATGTTGCCCAGGTTTTTTTAAGGGTAGAGGGGATGGTATCAGGTGCCAACATGTGATCCTATTAGAAGGATGTTGACAAACTTGAAAAGGTTCAGAAAGGATTTACAAGGATGTTGCCAGGGTTGGAGGATTTGAGCTATAGGGAGAGGCTGAACAGGCTGGGGCTGTTTTCCCTGGAGCGTCGGAGGCTGAGGGGTGACCTTATGGAGGTTTATAAAATCATGAGGGACATGGATAGGATAAATAGACAAAGTCTTTTCTCTGGGGTGGGGGAGTCCAGAACTAGAGGGCACAGGTTTAGGGTGAGAGGGGAAAGATTTAAAAGGGACTTAAGGGGCAATTGTTTCACACAGAGGGTGATACTTGTATGGAATGAGCTGCCAGAGGAAGTGGTGGAGACTGTACAATTACAGCAGTTAAAAGGCATGGGTACATGAATAAGAAGGGTTTAGAGGGATATGGGCCAAATGCTGGCAAATGGGATTACATTAATTTAGGATTTCTGATCAGACCAAATGATCTGTTTCTGTGTTGTACATCTGTGTAACTCAGTATCCAAGTGGAATATGACATCTTGTTCAGCAAATTTGTAGATGACACCAAGATTGGCAAGTGGTTAATAACAAAGAAGAAGGTTGTAGGTTACAGGAAACTATAGATGGGTTGGTCAGATGGTCAGACCAATGACAGATGGTATTTAAGTGCGAGGTGATACACTTTGGATGAAGAAACAAGATGAGGGAGTATTCAATAAATGGCAGGACACAGGGTAGCTTAGAGGAACTGAGGGATCTTGGGGTAATTATTTACAGATCCCTGAAGATGGCAGAATATGTGAATAGGATAATTAAGGTGGCATATGGGCCTCTTGCTTTCGTCAGTCGTAGCGTACAGTATAAGAGCAAGGAGGTAATGTTGGGATTGTTCAGAGCATTGACCAGGCCACAGCTGGAGGGCTGTGTGTAGTTCTGGTTGCCTTGCTACAGGAAGGATGTGACAGCACATATGAAGGGCTATAGAGGAGGTTCACCAGAATGTTGCCTGGGATGGAGAAATTGAGCAAAGTGAGACAAGATAGGCCTGGATTGTTTTCATCAGAGCAGAGCAGAGCAGACTGAGGGAGAACATGACTGAAGCTTACAAGGTTATGAGGAAGTTGGACAGGTTGAATAGAGAGCAGCTATTCCCCTTGGTTGAGGGTTCAGTCACGAGAGAGCATAGTTTTAGGGTAAGGGACAGGAGATTCAGCGGGGATTTGGGAAGAACCTTTTCATGAGGCAGGTAGTAGGAAGCTGGAATGCACTTCCTGGGAAGGTAGCGGAGGCTGGAAATCTTCCAACCATTAAAACATATTTGGATGAGCATTTCAAATATCATAAAGTATGGAAAAAGTGCAGGAAATTGGGATTAGCATGTTTTTAGTGGTAGTTATGTGGGTACAGACTCGATAGGCTGAAGGGCCTTTTCTGCACTGTATAAATCTATGAATCCTTGCATGAAAGTCTGCATTTCTAAGGTGAAGTCTCCCCAATAATGTTTATTGAACATCTGGATTTTGCCCTCGGGTGCCCATGTACTTACATTATTTTTCTTCCATTACAAGTGGTGGAATGCCATGTGTATCAATAAATTCAGCTCCAAAGCATGTGTACCTCAATATTTTGCTAGAGACTTGTAATCAGGGCTGTTCTCTGGTTAGTATATTGTCTTCTGTGTCTTTTTTTTAAGACCGTCCCCAATTTTCACAGGGCTGGTTCCCACAAGCGGCGATGGGATAATGTTTGGGCAAGTTCCCCATGTCTGCATGGGTTTCCTCCGGGTGCTCCGGTTTCCTCCCAGAGTCCAAAGATGTGCAGGTCAGGTGAATTGGCCATGCTACATTGCCCATAGTGTTGGGTGCATCATTCAGAGGGAAATGGGTCTGGGTGGGTTACTCTTCAGAGGGTCAGTGTGGACTGGTTGGGCCGAAGGGCCTGTTTCCACACTGTAGGGAATCTAATCTAATCTATTGTTGATTGTAGGCTGAGTATTAGTCTAGACTCCAGGGGGATCTCCCTCACTATGCTTAATGTAGCATCTCAGGATCTTTGACGTTCACCAGCTGACAGAATGTTAGACTGCCGTTTCATGATTCATCTAAAAGCTGACACCTCTGACAGTACGGCATCCCCTCAAGCTCCCGCAGTGGGGTTTAGCTCTAGTTATGGAAGTGGAATGTGAATTTTCTCATCCGAGGAGGTCTGATTGCCTCCAAATGATTCATGGCTGACACAGCCGGGCAGAGATTTAAACATTTGTCTCTCTCTCTCTCTCTCTCTTCCTGCTCGAAAGCAACAGTCCTTCAAAACTGGCAAGTAACTCATGTTTTTTTTTAATCAACTCGAAACAAATCCGTCAATTTGTAGACCTCGATTTGACATCTATTATGGTGCAAAGATGGGAATATGTGACAGAGGGAGAAAGTGGAAAGAACTAAAGCAATAATTCCACGCCAGCTCGGGGTTTGCGAAAGGTTGGTCTTGCCAACAATATTTATTGGAATTCTTCGCGGATGCCTCAGAACTGGTGGTTCAGAGCTTCAGAGACTGAAGTAGATGAATCACAAATGACGTTTACTGCAGAGGCATTTAAATGATAGGTGATAGTACTAAAAACAGCAACCGTGATTACGGAATGAAGAGTAAGGTGTTAAACACAGTAAGGTGAGGATCTCAATAAAGTAGTCAACTGAACCTTGAAAATTCCGACAGACTGCACAGAAAGAACGGTGCACGTGTGTAAATAATGATAAGGGCCTTGTTGATCCACAGCTCCCGGTCCCTTGGTCATGCCAGGATTGTGTCAACTGGTGTTGCCCAATGCTAATGGGCAACAGGACCTGAAGTGAGGGAAGTCAGTAGGGATTCATTGTTATCATGCAAAAAGACTTTCTGTAACTGTCCGTGGTGTTTACTTTCCCATCTTCCAGCTGAATCTGCAGGAGGCACCACAGGCAATGTGACTTGGGTAGATTACGTTCAAAAAGAGTTTGAAACTGAGTATCGCTGAGAAAAGGCACATTTTGTCCAAATGTTTTGCCTTGCACTCATCAAGACCATAACAAGAAACACCATTGAAAGATGGAACAACATTTTATACTGGAAGATGATTGATTGGTGGCTGGACTCTAATTGGTTGAGGAGATTGGAGAATGCTGCTGTACATGGTAATTGACAGTTACCTGCCATGGTTAAGTTCTAATTAAGAAGGCTTCATGGTTATAAGATCATCTTTACCAGTTTTCACATCAAAACTCGGTGCTGCATTAACTTCACTCATCCCAAAGCCAGGAGTCCCAAGATGAGCTCAAATTGAGTCTCAAGGTCTGTTAACATCATGCACGTAAGATGAAGCCTCCAATACTCTCCACAGATGGCTCACGCATATGGACATTGTAAATGTCAACCAATGACTTTACTGGCAGTTACCTGAATGCAGGAGGCTGGTTGAAGTAGGCCAGAAATATAAAAGTGTAGACAATGAGAAATGGGAAAGGCAACTAATTGAACTGGTTCCACTATTTAACATGATCATGGCTGATCCTCTATTGCAATGTCATACACCCGTGGTCTCCCCATATCCCTTGACATCTTTAGTTTCTAAACACAAGGGAAGTATCATCCCTGATTTCTGCCTGTCCAGAATTGTATACATTTCAAAAAGATTCTCCTCTCATTCTTCTAAACTTCAGTGAAGACAGACCCAGTCATTCCAACTGATGTAGGAAGCCGGTTGATCTATGATTTTATGAATTTCTCCTCAGAAAACAAACCTTCTACCATCTGAGGAATGTGTCTGGTGAATCTTCGCTGCACTCCATCTGAGGAAAGCATGCCTTTTTCTTAGGTAAGGTGATAAAACCTGCACACAATGCTTCATGGCGTGATCTCACTCAGGTTGCAGCAAGACATCCTCACTCCTGTACCCAAACCCTTTTGCAATGAAAGCCAACATACCTTTCGCTAGGGAGAGGTTGGATTGAAGTTGGTGGAGCTGATTACTTTAACTGCAAAATCAAAGAAACACTCCCTCCCCACCCCACCCCCCACCCCCACCCCACCCTTCCAGGGTCCACAGTAGAACACAGAGTCATAGGTGTCTACAGCAGTGAGAAAGTCCTGTCAAACCATCATGTCCAGTCTGGTCAATAACAACAAACTAACTATTCTAATCTCATTTCCCAGTACTTGGCCCAGACCCATGCATGTCTTGGCACCCATCTATTCATTTTATCCTTTTTTGAGCTCTTTTTGTACATGTGCATTGACTCAAAGCAAATCACATCCTTTTCTTTCCCAAATTGTACCAATTGTCAACATTGAGAAAATATTTTGATTCACTGCTTATTGATCCAAATCTTGCATTATCCACCATTATTACATTATCCATTATGAGGAAGGGTCACTTGTGATGATGCTGCTCCTTCAGCAGGGTTATGTTGTCCTTGGTCTTTTTTTCTCAAGGGGGTTGTAAAAGGCCAAGGTTTTGCTTTGTCTGGGCTTAGGGACCTTGCTAATGGCCAACAGATACTACCTAAAGCAACAATCAGAGTAAATGATAATGTTTTTAAGAACGCTTGTACAATGAAAGGGCAGTGGCCAGTTCTCCCAGTTCAGGGGTGTTCCTTTGGTTCAGATTTTAGTAAGTAGTCTATTCGAAGCTGATGGTCAAGAAAGCTGCTGAGAATAAAAAGGTTCCCTAATTCAACAGATGCTTCTGGCTGACTCTCTCTTTAACATCTCCCCTGTAAGAACCTATGTTTGAACTTACCTTTTTTGCCAAAAGATGTGTTTGTGGGGATGTTACAGGAAATTGGAGGGTTGCAGGGTTATCGTTTCAGTTGGGTTTTCAAATAGGTGTTCTTCTGAATTGTTTTAATTTGCACGTGCTTGATACGATGGTGTGTAAATAAATTGCTTTTCTTGAAGCCAAGTGGTTTGACCAGGTGCATCTGTTATGAGACAGCGGTGAGTCCTTCTGTGAATTAAACCAACCACTCAGAAAAGTTCACCTTGCCTTGTAATTTGTTAAAGAGTGAGTGACAGAGAACTCCCAAATTGCACTATTTAAGGAAAAAAAATCAATTTATTCTTTAACTCTAAAAGTGAACATTAATCAACAACTATTTACCACTCTAAGCTTCCTTTCTCTTAAGTCTGTGTTATCTGCCTCCAACTCTAACAATATATCGATCCAATAAAAATCCATATTAAAATTACATTAACTTAATCTCAAAACCGCACAGCTGCTGTCATCTCCAATGTCCTTCTTTTCTCGGCTGAAGATCTCTCTGGGTCGTCTTCGGTATTTTACTGCACGCATATTTCATATGAGAAAGGTACCTTTGATAGAGAGGATTTTGAATGGTAGTCTCTCTTGAAGGCATTTTACTCTCTGTCTAACTTTCAAAATGCTTGCTTCTTTACATTAGTTCAAGGTTGGCAAAAAACAATAAATACAAAATCGATTGGGTTTCAGTATTCTGTGATATAATTTGAACTGGTTGGTTAAATTTGAATTGTTGTCAAAGTAGCAACTAAAACTCAAGGTATCTGTTTCACAGCCAAATATTACATATTTTCAATTTTCCAGTTCACTCTGAGACTGCTAGTTAGGCATATGACAGGTGCTTGTAAGCTCTCAGTGCAAAACAGCATTCACTCTCTCTTAAAGGTACACCTTCAACTTCATAACACATCTCTCCTGGAATATCCACCTAAAACAGTTAAAAATGTTAAGGTCTGGGCTACCTTCTTGAAATGTTTTGAGGGGGTCTGGCTTGGTCCATGACACACTGGACCCGAAACATTAACTCTAATTTCTCTGCACAGATACTGCCAGACCTGCTGAGCTTTTCCAAAAACTTGTGTTTTAGTTTCTTACATTATCCACCCTTGAACAATAGTCTATTTGAGGTTGGATGTCTGTTTGAAATAAAGATGGCCTTGGTGAGATGTTCATTGTCATCGATGACATGTTGAAGGCTGTGAAGAATATAGTGGACTGGTTGGACCGAAGTGCTTGTTTCCACACTGTAGGGAATCTAATCAGTATATTTTTCTTCTTCATTCTTTCTTTCCATTTTCTGAAAAGTAATTTGGTTAATTACTCAAATAACAGGTGAGGCACAGAGAGATTTTATTTTAGTGTTCACTTTATTGGTTTTTAAGGGAATGTTATCTTTTACTTCCTTATCCAGTGAAACAATCACAACCTTTTATTGATTTCAAAACATATCTTTAAGTCCAAATGAGCTTACTTCAATCTAGGAACATCAATCCCATCAAATCATAACCTTCTATTTAAAATAACTTGAGAGACTCAGAAGGTTTGGCAGCATCTGTCGAGAAAAGAAACACAGAATTAATATTTCCAGGAATTTCTGTTTTATTTTAGATTTTCAGTATTTGTAGCATTTTGCTTTCATCCAGAGTCAGTTTCTCTTTGTCCGATTCTCTTTGTCAGTTTCAAAGAAAGTATTCTCTAATGGTGCACTTGCAACATTTCACACCTGTTGTTCAACCAATTTTCCTGAACAATAGGGAGCAAGACATTACGTCAATTTCTGCTTTTGCGAAAATAATTTCACAGCTCTATTTATGTTCACAAGAGGTCTGTAGCATTTGACATTATTGCCAAGTCTCTCCAAGAAACATTTGTTTAGCTTCATACTGAAACTGATCCAAGTCAAACGTTCTTGACGTTAACTCTTTGAGCTGACTGTCTCAAACTCAGACCATTTGCTTTCAAGTTCAGGTTAGCAGTGCCCAAATTTAAAACACATTTTGAGATTTGTAGCGGAAATGAAGTCCTCAAACTTTTATAATTTGTTACATTTCGAAAGCAACAACAGTGCAACCCAGGATTAATCACAATCCCTTCAAATCTCCTAATGTTCACTCGCAATCATTAAAACAAATCATTCTAATCATGCTTGAGTTTTGTATCCCAATTACCAATCCCAACAAATGTATCAAAGAGATATAGACAGTAGGGGTAGGAGTGGGCCATCCTGCCCTTTGAGTCTGTTCTACCATTCAGTATGATCATGGCTGATCAAGGCAATATCCTGTACTCTCTTTCTCCCATACTCTTTGATTGCTTTACCTCAAAGAATTATAACTGACTCCTTCTTGAAAACATTCAGTGTTTTGGCCCCAACTGCTTTCACTATTCGCTCGGTGAAGACATTTCTCCTCACCTCAGTCCTATCTGATCTGCCCCATTTCCTTCGACTGTGATCTCTGATTATGGACTTCCCAGCCATCAGAACATCCTTCGTGTATTTAACCTGTTCGTCATGAAGAACGTTATAGATTTCTATGAGAATCCCTCTCATTCTTGTCAACTCCAGGGAACATACTATCCAGTGTCTCTTCAAATGTCAGTCCTGCCATCCCAGAACTCAGTCTTTGTTGCATTCTCTCCATAGCTAGAACATTGGTCCTCAGATAAGGAAACCAAACTGCATACAATACTTTAAATGTGATCTCAACAAGGCCCTGTATCATTGCAACAAGACATCCCGACTCCTGTATTTGAAACCTCTCACTATGATGGCCAACACACAATTTGCCTTCTTCACTGCCCACTGTAGCTGTATACTTGCTACCAGTAGCTGGAGTACAAGGACACCCAGGTCCCATTGCACTTTCCCAATCTATTGCCATTTAGCATTGTTAATAGTGCAGCTGGGTACCAAGTGGGTAGGGTTCCAGATTAGCAGAGCGCCAACTAAGTAAGAGTTGAGTAAGAATGAGCCAGTGGGTAGGGTGCCAGCTGTTTCAGATGTCAGGGAAGTAGTGTGTCAGGTAGGTAGACAAGGGGGGGGGGGGATGCTGTGGTAGTTTGGCACACCGACATCTACACCACAGAAGCCAGGGCAAAGCTCACAAACACCCCCTCCTACTGCCCCCTTGACTACAACCTCACCTCCCATTAGCAAACCATCATCTACCAGACCATCCAAAACCTCATCACCTTTGGGGATCTCCCACTCAGAGCCTCCAACCTCATAGTCCGTGAACCTCGCACTACACGATTCTACCTCCGACCCAAGTTTCAGAAACCTGACTTCTCCGGTCGATCCTGTCCCACTGAACTCATCTCTGCCTACCTTGACACCGGCCTGTCCCCCACTTAGTCCAGGAACTCCCCACCTATGTTCGGGACACCACCCACGCCCTTCACCTCCTCCAAGACTTTTGTTTCTCCGGTCTCCAACACCTCACCTTGAACATGGGCATCCAGCCCCTGTGCACATCGATTACCACAACAAAGGCCTCCAACCCCTCTGTTTCCTCCTCTTGAGCCATTCCAAACAGTACCCTTCCACCGATATCCTCATCCACCTGGTTGAACTGGTCCTCACTCTTAACAACTTCTCCTTCCAATTCTCCCACTTCCTCCAGACCAAGGGAGTAGCCATGAGCACCTGCATGGGCCCCAGCTATGCCTGTCTCTTCAGGTACGTGGAACAGCCCATCTTTCACAGCTACACCGGCACAGCTACACACCCCACCTTTGCCTCTGCTACATCAATGACTGTATCGGCGCTACCTCGTGCTCCCATGAGGAGGTTGAACAGTTCATCAAGGTCACTAACACCTTTCACCCCAACCTCAAATTCTCCTGGACCATCTCAGATACCTTCCTCCCCTTAATGGACCTCTCCATCTCTGTCTCCTGCGACTGACTAACCACAGACATCTACTACAAACCCCCGGAATTCCACAGCTACCTGGACTGCAGCATCCAAAGAGCAGGAGAATTGACGTTTTGAACAGACGCTCTTCATCAGGAATGAGGCTTGTGGGCCGGGAGTCTGACCGATGAATGGGAGGAGGTTGGGGTTGGGGGGAAGGTAGCTGAGAATGCAATAGGTAGATGAAGGACTACACATATTCCCACCCTGCCTCCTGTAAAAACATCTCCCTTTATTTCCAATTCCTCTGCCTTCACTGCATCTGCTCCCAGGATGACCAGTTCCACCATGGAAAATCCCAGGTGGCCTCCTTATTCAATAACCACAATTTCCTCTCCCACGTGGTTGCTGATGCCCTCCAGCGCATCCCCTCCGCGTCCTGCACCTCCACCCCGTAAACATGCCCCCATTCCAATGTAACAAGGACAGAACTGACCCCGCCCTCCAGCCCAGTCCTCACCTTCCATCCCACCAACCACCATATACATCGTACGATCATCCGCCACTTCCGCCTCCTACAAACAGACCTCACCACTAGGCATACATTTCCCTCCCCACCACTTTCAACGTTTCAGAGGGGCCATTCCCTCCACAAGAAGTGCAATACCTGCGCCCACACCTCCCCTCTCACTACCGTCCAAGGGTCCAAAGATCTTTCCATATTCAACAGAGATTTACTTGTACTTCTACACATGTCACCTACTGTATCTGTTGCTCAATGTGGTCTTCTCTACATCGGGGAGACAGTGCACCAACCAGCCCCAACACCCATGGCTGAACACTCCTACAAGGACATGCAGGTGCTGGGCCTCCTCCATCGCCAAACCCTAACCACCCGATGACTGGAGGAAGAACACCTCATCTTCTGCCTTGGGATCCTGCAACACATGGGATCAATGTGGATTTCACCAGTTTCCTCATTTTCCCTCCTCCCACCTTATCCTAGTATCAAGCCTCCAACTTGGCACTGCTTTCTTGACCAGTCCATCGTCTTTCCTATCTATCCGCTCCACCCTCCTCTCTGACCTAACACCTTCTCCTCTACCTTCATCTACCTATTGCATTCTCAGCTACCTTCCCCCCATCCCCAACCCCCCACCCATTTATCAGTCAGACTCCCGGCCCACAAGCCTCATGCTTGATGAAGAGCTTATGTTCGAAACATCGATTCTCCTACTCCTTGGATGCTGACTGACCTGCTGTGCTTTTCCAGCACCACACTCTCTGATCTCCAGCAACTGCCGTCTTTACTTTCTCTCAGATTTCCAGTGTGCCTAGTATTGCATACCGGATGGTAGAGTGCCAGGTTTTTTGTGGATAGCCTAGGGTAGGTTGAGGGAGATAAGACCATAAGATATAGGAGCAAAATGTAGGCCATTCAGCCCATTGACTCTGTTCCACCAATCAATCATGGCTGATAAGTTTCTCAACTCCCATTCTCCCGCTTTCTCCCTGTAACCCTTGATCCCTTTTACAATCAAGAACCTATCTATCTCAGTCTGAAATATACTCAATGACTTGGCCTCCACAGCCTTCTGTGGCAGTGAGTTCCACAGAGTCGTCACTCTCTGGCCGAAGAAAGTTCACCTTATCTCCGTTCTAAAAGGTGTCCCCTTTACTCTAAGGGTGTGCCCTCGGGTCCTACTCTCTCCAAACAACGAAAACATCTTCCCAACATCCACTCTGTCTCAGACATTCAATATTCCCTAAGTTTCAATTAGATCCTCCCCTGTCCTTCTAAGCTCCATTGAGTATAGACCCAGAGTCCTCAAATGCTCCTCATATGTTAAGCTGTTCATTCCTGGTTCCATTCTCATGAATCTCCTCTGAACATGCTCCAGGGCCGGTACATTATTCCTGAGATATGGGCCCCAAAACTGCACACAATACTCCAAATGTGACCTGACCAGAGCCTTATAGAGCCTCAGAAGCACATCCCTGCTTTGAGATTCAAGTCATCTAAAAAGAAATGCCATCATTGCTTTGCCTTCCTACCGACTGACTCAACCTGCAAGTTTACCTTGAGAGAATCCTGGACTTGAATTCTCAAGTCTCCCAAGACTTCTAAATTTTCTCCCCGTTTAGAAAATAATCTATGCCTTTATTCTTCCTGCCAAAGGGCATGACCTCGCACTTTCCCACGTTGTACTGCACCTGCCACTTCCTTGCCCACTCTCCAAACCTGTCCAAATCCTTCTACAGCCTCCCCGCCTCCTCAATGCTACCTGTCCCTCTACCTATCTTTGTATCATCTGCAAACATAGCCAGAATGCCCTCAGTTCCTTCATCTAGATCTTTAATGTAGAAAGTGAAAAATTGTGGGCCCAATGCTGAACCTTGCGGAACACGCCTTGTCACTGGCCGACGTTCTAAGCAGGACCCTTCTATCCCCACTCTCTGCCTTCTGTCAGACAGCCAGGCTTCTATCCATGCTAGCACCTTGCCTCTAAAACCGTGGGCTCTTATCTTACTCAGTAGTCTCCTGTGTAGCACCTTTTGAAATGCCTCCTTGAAGTCCACGTACATAACATCCATTGGCTCTCATTGATCTTATCTGCTCCTTACTTCCTCAAAGAATTCTAGCAGATTTGTCAGGCATGACCTCCCCTTGATGAAACCATGCTGATTCTGCCCTGTTTTACCATACATTTCCAAGTATTCAGAAATCTCATCCTTCACGACAGATTTCAGGATCTTACCCATAACCATAGATATGAGGGAAAGGGTGCTATTGGGTCTGGCAGGAATGGTTAATAGTGTTGAGTTGGACAAGAGAGAGTTGAGGGTATCTGACACTGGGGCAGATGGACATGTCAGGTCATGAGGATATGTGAGTGTTGGGTCAGGGTCCGGGATGTGTAAGGGGTCCAGGGGAGTTATAGCTGGGGCTTTGGGGGTCAGTTTAATAGTTGCCCAGGAATTTTAATCTTCCAACTTTTTCTGAGTAGCTGTAAACTTAACTGCAGTGGAACTCTCCAATTCTCCAATGTTAATGGATACTTTCAGAAGGTCCCTGTGATGGGGAAGTGCCCAGTGGAATCTTCAATTCCCTAATGGGTGGCACAGTGGCTCAGTAGTTAGCACTGTTGTCTCACAGCACCAGGGTCCTGGGTTCAATTCCAACCTCGGGTGACTATCTGTGTGGAGTTTGCACATTCTCCCCGTGTCTGCGTGGGTTTCCTCCGGGTGCTCCGGTTTCCTCCCACAGTCCAAAGATGTGCAGGTCAGGTAAATTGGCCATGCTCAATTGTCAATTAGGTGCATTAGTCAGAGGGAAAGGGGGGTTTTGGTGGGTTACTCTTCAGAGGGTCAGTGTGGACCTGTTGGGCCGAAGGGCCTGTTTCCACACTGTAGGGAATCTAATCTAACAGTCTGCTACATTGGGAATTCTACATGGTCCCAGCATCTACTGCCAAACTACGCTGCAGAAACATCATCTATCTGACAATCAGAAAATCCAGGCCACTGTCCTTCACAGCTCAAATACAGCTTCACACTTTGAGCATAAAGTCACCAATAGTCCCATATGGCTGCTCCTTCATGAGAGGGGGAGGGAGAGATGACTGGTGTGAGTTTAACCTATCATCACTGTGTCTACAGGAGGGGACCAAGTAGAGAAGATAGGACCTTTTTAATTCATTCACAGGAAGAGGGCATCACTGGCTAAGTCAGCATTTATTGCCCAGAGGGTAGTTAAGAGTCAACCACATTGCTGTGGGTCTGGAGTCACATGCCAGCGAGACCAGGAAAGTATGGCAGCTTCCCCTCTGGAAGGACATTAGTGAACCAGATGGGTTTTTCCTGATAATCGACAATGGATTTATAGTCATCATCAGATTTTTAATTCCAGACTTTTATTGAATTCAAATTCCACCATCCGGCATGGTGGGGCTCGAATCCGTGTCTCCAGGACATTACCTGGGTCACTGGATTAACAGTCCAGAGATAATATCACGGAGCTACCATCTTCTCATGGTAACCTCAGCCAGTTTGTGAATGTGGGGATTGGCCAATATTTTCCCATCCTGCCTTTCTGTTCTCATGCCCATAATGCAGTGCTTTGGTTAGGTTACCAGTTTCTTCTTCAATTCCCATCAAAATGCCATGAAACAAGCCCAGCAAGCAGAGCTTCATTACTAAACAGTTTACATTCAGTAATATAAAAGAAGCAAAAACACAATTATAAGACTCAAAGTGATGAATACAATGCAAGAGGCATCAATGAGTAATTCCATTATCAGCTTTTCTTTCTCCCAGGCCCAATATCTTCCATCCTTTTGTCTGCCTAGTTGTTGTCCTCTCTCTCTCGCTGGGCTCCATCTCTGCCTATCTGCTTGTTCCTTTTCCCTCTCCCATCCTCCTATCTGCAGCACATTTCCCACCCTTTCCCAGCTACCAGTTCTGAAGAAGGGTCACTGGACTCAAAATGTTAACTCAGCCTTCTCTCCACTGATGTTGCCAGACTTGCTGATTTATTTTATATGAGTTATTTATTGTCACATAAATCTAGAAAGATACAGTGAACAATGTTTTATCACCACAATCCTGTGCCATTTTGAGTTTTTTAAAAATGAGAAGAAATTACATAAATAAGAGTTCACCTTTTGCACAAGGGATCTTCAAACACAACTCCAGGGATTCTTCAAGGTCTCTGCAAGGTGTTCCATGCTTCAAGGAATTCTCAAACGTCAGGCCTACCAAAGTCAGGAATCCCTACTCTGGGCACCGCCAACACCACAGTCGATGACCCACCGAGCCCATTTCAGCTTGCCAGCGGTTTTCTTTAGAAATTTCTGTTTTTGTTTTACATTTCCAGCATATGCCATTCTTTGTCTTAAATAATGCATTGGCTTACAGTGTTAGTGTTTCTTGTTATGTGAGTATTTGTTTCTGTATGTGTCTGTCTGTCTATGTGTGTTTGTGCCTGTGTGTGTATTTGTCTGTGCGTGTTTGTGTACATGTGCCTGTGAGTGTGATTGTACATGTGTGTATATTTGTGTCTGTGTGTGTGTTTGTGTGCATATGGGTGTGTTTGTGTCTGTGTGTGTGCCTGTGTCTGTGTGTGTGCTTGTGTTTGTGTGTGTGCTTGTGTCTGTGTGGGTATCTGTGTTTGTGCCTTTGTTTGTGTGTATCTGTGCCTGTGTGTCTATATGTCTGTGTGTGCGTGTGTGTGTA
>NC_057712.1:123062344-123068011 GCF_004010195.1 Chiloscyllium plagiosum
TGTGTGTGTGTGCGTGTGTGTGTGTCTGTGTGTGCATGTATCTGTGTGTGTGCGTGTGTGTGTGCATGTGTCTGTGTGTGTGTTTGCGTGTCTGTGTGTGTCTGCGTGTGCGTGTGTTTGCGTGTGTCTATGTGTGTGTTTGTGTGTGTCTGTGTGTGCACGTTTGTCTGTGTGTGTGTATCAGTGTGTGTGTGTGTGTCTGTGTGTGTATCTCTGTGTGTGTGTGTTTGCTTGTGTCTGTGTGTGCACATGTGTGTGTGTGTGTGTCTGTGTGTGTGTGCGTGTGTCTATGAGATGATATTAAACATTTTCTACAAGTCTGTAGACCACAGCAATACACATGCTGCTGACTACCATGTCAGCGACCACATATTTAGTGAAGTTAATCAGACATGATCCACCCTTCACAAATCAATGCTGACTCGACGTAATTATCTCAACCCTGCGCAGGTTCTCAATCACTCTGCCCCAGAACAGAAATTAAACTGACCAAGTCTATATTTTTCCTAATTTCTTACTTCCTCTGCACGCAAAGAGTAAATATTTGCAGTTTCTAATTATCTCATGCTCTGCACTTTCTTTACTTCCTGCAGCTTGGACCTGATAGAACCCTGGGGACTGCGTCTAATTATACATGCAATCCTGAGAAGTTGTGTTGCCACTCTTCTTGGATTATCTGGATGTCTGAGGGAGTTGCTGTCCCTGCTGACACTGCTGTAAGGAAACTGTGAGAAATTGAAGATCCTGCCCGATGACTGTCGTGACCGCACCCCCCTTCACCAATAGTCACCCTGACCTGGTGAAGGTAACATGCTCTGGCGACCCCTTCTGCTAAACCCAACTGTAATGATGAGGTAGGGTGAGGTGATGGACAAAGTACCGGCCAAAATGCCTGTGACGGCAGAACAGGTAAAGGAAGACCATGTGTCAAATTATCAGCAATGATTCAAGATAAAGAGCATTCACCCTGTCATTCAGGTTGGACAGGACGTTAATGAGGCCCCTTCGGGAGTACTGTGTCCAGTTCCAGTCTCCCTGCTGCAGGAAGGATATTATTAAGCTGGAGAGGGTCCAGAAGAGATTTACCAGGATGCTGCTGGGAATGAAGGGTTTGAGTTGTAAGGATAGACTGGGACATTTCTCACTGAAAAGTAAGAGGTTGAGGAGTGACCTTACATCTAGAATCATCGACTCCCTCCAGTGTGGAAAGAGGCCCTTCGACCCAACAAATCCACACCAACTCTCCGAAGAGTATCCCACCCAAACCCATTCCCCTATTACTCTATGTTTGCCACTGACTAATGCACCTCATCCACACACACCTGAACACTATGGGCAGTTTAGCATGGCCAATCCATCTAACCTGCGCATCTTTGGATTGGGGGAGGAAACTGGAGCAGCGGGAGGAAACCCATGCAGTCACAGGGAGAACGTGCAAACTCCACACAGCCTGAGGCTGGAATCGAACCCAGGTCCCTGGCACTGTGAGGCAGCAGTGCTAACCACTGAGCCACCGTGCTGGATGTAGATAAGGTGAATGGCAGGTGTCTTTTCTTGAGGGTGGGGGATTTCAAGACTAGGGGGCATATTTTTAAGGTGAGCAGAGAACGATTTGAAAAAGACATGGGGGCAAATTTTTTACACGGAGTGGTTCGTGTGCAGCATGAACTTCAGGAGGGAGCAGTGGATGCAAATACAGTTACAACACTTAGAAGAATAGGAAAGGCTTGGAGGGACATGAGCCAAGTGCAGGTGGGTGGGACTAGTTTAGTTTGGGAACATGATCGGCATGGACTGGTTGGGTCGGTTTCCGTGCTATATGACTCCATGATTCTATGAGGACAACTGCAGCTGAGCAATAAGTGACAGCTCGACTATGAATGGGTCAAAATGAGCTAGCAGAGATAATGGCATGAATGGCCTCCTTCTGTGCTGCTTGATTCAACGTTGCCTACAAAGTTTGTGTTTTGATAGAAACTCACTGCCAAGAAAATTATTTCATGATTTTCAAAAGCAGGATTTGGAGGGCGCGGGCAAGCGAAGTCATTCTTTTTGCTTCAGAATCTAAGAACTGCCTTGAGCTATATTGTTTTTTTTTGCCTTGGTCATCTCACTGCTCTGCAGATTGGGTACGTCAGTATTGAGAGTTTGTATCCAACTGAAAGTGGAATGGGGAAGGTGAGACTTGTTTTTCTAACGCGCCAAACAGCTTCCACAGAAGGTGCAGCATTGCTCAAGACAATCAGGAAACAGCAGAGAATCAGATTGTAGCTGAACTGTGTGCATGTGTGTCTGGCTTTTTAACTGCTCGGTGGGAGTTGAGTGCCGCACCATCATCTGAGGAGCAAGAGAGTCGAAGTTCCTTCCTGATGAAGGGCTAATGCCCGAAACATCGACTCTCCTGCTCCTCGGATGCTGTCTGACCAGCTGTGCTTTTCCAGCGCCACACTTTTCGACTTTGACCTCCAGTCTCACTTTCACTCTGGCAGGACCAACATTGCTTGACCTCTAGGACAAGACACCATACTTGAATCCTTCTCTGCGTTGTCTCCAACATCTGAATTCTGAACTGAGCACTTCTGAGCCTTTACCCAAGCCATCCTTATAAAGCTGTACTGTCATTAGCGGTCAGAAGTTTACCACCCCCTATCTTTTACGTACTGAGAGACTGATTCTCCATGCTAGAAAATTCCAAAGGTTTACAAATTCTCTGAGTAAAAACATATCTCCTCATCTCTGACCTTGATGGTATCCCCCTTATTTTTGACTTGTTTCCCTTGCTTCTAAAGTCTCTAGCAAGGGAACACATCTTATCTGCTTCACCCTGTCTATTCTTTCAAGTACATTTTTGAGATAACCTCTCATTCTTCAAAACTCTGCGAGATACAGCTCAGTTCGAGTACAGGAGTGGGGAGGTCATGTTGCAGCTGTCCAGGACATTGGTTAGGCCACTGTTGGAATATTGCGTGCAATTCTGGTCTCCTTCCTATCGGAAGAATGTTGTGAAACTTGAAAGGGTTTAGAAAAGATTTACAAACATGTTGCCAGGGTTGGAGGATTTGAGCTAGAGGGAAAGGCTGAACTGGCTGGGGCTGTTTACCCTGGAACGTCGGAGGCTGAGGGGTGACCTTATAGAGGTTTGCAAAATTATGAGGGGCATGGATTGGGTAAATAGGCAAAGTCTTTTCCCTGGGATGGGGGAGTCCAGAACTAGAGGGCATAGGTTCAGGGTGAGAGGGGAAAGATATAAAAGAGACCTAAGGGGCAACATTTTCACACAGAGGGTGGTACGTACATGGAATGAGGTGCCAGAGGATGTGGTGGCGGCTGGTACAATTGCAACATTTAAGAGGCATTTGGATGGGTATATGAATAGGAAGGGTTTGGAGGGATATGGGCCGGGTGCTGGCAGGTGGGACTAGATTGGGTTGTGGTACCTGGTCGGCATGGACGGGTTGGACCGAAGGGTCTGTTTCCATGCTGTACATCTCTATGACTCTATGATTCTAATCTCTCTTCATAACAATGTGGTTGGGAGTTAGTTACTCTCTGAGTAACTATCAAACTATTCAATTCAGTTAGGAGCTGGACAACAAAAGCTGGTGCTGCCAGAGATGCACACGTCAGCAATAAGCAAAACTTTTCAGATTAAGGGTCTATTTCTGTGTTGTACGTTTCTATGACTTTATTAAGCATTGAGTTTATTAAGAACCCTGATTCTTTATACTTTAACTTTATGCTTAACTACAACAACACAGTTAATAAAAGAACACGTGTTGTTAATCGTCTAATGTCTCCTGGATAATGATTAACCTTAAGTGAGTTAGAGCCCTTCAAATATTTCAGCTTTAAGGGATTTTCTGGGGTGTTCTAAATGGAAGGGATTGCCTTTGGCGAATTCAATTTCGTGAGCAATTTATATAGGATCAGCTACACTGGGGAGTGTGAATGGTCCCAATTCACAATTCCAGTCTATGCTGATCCAACAATTATCTGTCCGTTGCACTATTAGGATCATATTGTGCTTCATGGCCTCAGGATGTTGCAAACTGCTTGAATGTGAATTCAATACTTTTTTGAAAATGCTGCCACTTTGGAAATCTGGAAAGCACGGCAGCTTTATGCCTGTCAAGTTTTCACGAGCAACAGTACGAACACGCTCATATCAACAGCTGCCCATTTATTTCTTCCGATCTGCAAATTTAACCTTTAAGAATCATTATTATTTTCACCTATTATTTCCTACACTCCCTTATTTATCGTAATTAATTCTGCAAATTCGAAGCACAAAGTTCCTCAATTCTCAAACTTATTTAAAAACCTTTCGCAGGTCCCAAAGCAGGGCCTGGACAGGTAGTGAAGGCACCCATTCACTTCCTTTACTGGGTATTGCCTGACCTCCGCTGCTACCCTTTGTGTCTGTGCTGAACGGCAACACATTAACCCAGTAATTCTGGCTGAGGGGCGAAGCTCAGAAAGGCAACGCAAGGTAGGGAGGCCTGAGCATCCAGGGAAGGTTAGAGTGAGAGAAGAGCCTGGTCTAGTCCATGAACACACAGTGCCCACGCTGTAGCGTTACAATGAGAGTTATCAGGGCAGCCTGAAGTGCAGAATTGTCCTAGAAATGAATTGGAATTTGGACCAGCTTTAAAGTCACACGTACTCAAATGTGTGCAGTGAAGAGTTTGTGTGTGGCCGCTGAGAGAACCACCTTATATACAAAAGTACCTAGGTCCGGTTACAAAAAAAATGGCCGGCATTGCAGAAATACAAGTTCAGAACAACGGTCTTCACCAACCCAGATCCCGCTGTCCCCTCGCCTCCAGTCAACACCGAGACTTGGCTCCAGTCCGCACCGGGACTTGGCTCCAGTCCGCACCGGGACTTGGCTCCAGTCTGCACCGGGACTTGGCTCCTGTCTGCACCGGGACTTGGCTCCAGTCCGCACCGGGACTTGGCTCCAATCTGCACCGGGACTTGGCTCCAGTCCGCACCAGGACACGGCTACAGTCTGCACCGGGACTTGGCTCCAGTCTGCACCGGGACTTGGTTCCAGTCTGCACCGGGACGTGGCTCCAGTCTGCACCGGGACTTGGCTCCAGTCCGCACCGGGACACGGCTACAGTCTGCACCGGGACTTGGCTCCAGTCCGCACCAGGACTTGGCTCCAGTCTGCACCGGGACTTGGCTCCTGTCTGCACCGGGACTTGGCTCCATTCCGCACCGGGACTTGGCTCCAGTCCGCACCGGGACTTGGTTCCAGTCTGCATCGGGACTTGGCTCCAGTCCGCACCGGGACTTGGCTCCAATCCACACCGGGACTTGGCTCCAGTCCGCACCGGGACTTGGTTCCAGTCTGCACCGGGACTTGGCTCCAGTCCGCACCGGGACTTGGCTCCAGTCCGCACCGGGACTTGGTTCCAGTCTGCATCGGGACTTGGCTCCAGTCCGCACCGGGACTTGGCTCCAATCCACACCGGGACTTGGCTCCAGTCTGCACTGGGACTTGGTTCCTGCCTGCACCGGGACTTTGCTCCTGTCTGCACCGGGACATGGCTACAGTCTGAACCGGGTCTGGGCTCCATTCCGCACTGGGACTTGACTTCAGTCAAAACTGGGACTTGGCTCCAGTCTGGACCGCGACTTGGCTCCAGTCTCACCAGGACT
>NC_057712.1:123069124-123072846 GCF_004010195.1 Chiloscyllium plagiosum
CTTGGCTCCAGTCTGCACCGGGACTTGGCTCCAGTCAACACAGGGACTTGGCTCCAGTCTGCAACGGGACTTGGCTCCAGTCTGCACCAGGACATGGCTCCAGTCTGCACCGGGACTTGGCTCCAGTCCGCGCCGGGACTTGACTCCAGTCTGCACCGAGACTTGGCTCCAGTTAACACCGGGACTTGGCTCCAGTCTGCACCGGGACTTGGTTCCAGTCCGCACCGGGACTTGGTTCCAGTCTGCACCGGGACTTGGCTCCATTCCGCACCGGGACTTGGCTCCAGTCCGCACCGGGACTTGGTTCCAGTCTGCACCGGGACTTGGGTCCAGTCCGCACCGGGACTTGGCTCCAGTCTGCACTGGGACTTGGTTCCTGTCTGCACCGGGACTTTGCTCCTGTCTGCACCGGGACATGGCTACAGTCAGAACCGGGTCTGGGCTCCAATCTGCACCGGGACTTTGTTCCAGTCTGCACCGGGACTTGGTTCCAGTCTGAACCAGGACTTGGCTCCATTCCGCACTGGGACTTGACTTCAGTCAAAACTGGGACTTGGCTCCAGTCTGGACCGCGACTTGGCTCCAGTCTGCACCAGGACTTGGCTCCAGTCTGCACCGGGACTTGGTTCCAGTCTAAACCGGGACTTGGCTCCAGTCTGAACCGGGACTTAGTTCCAGTCTGCACCGGGACTTGGCTCCAGTCTGAACCGGGACTTCGCTCCAATCTGCACCTGGACTTGCCTCCAGTCTGCACCAGGACACGGCTACAGTCTGCACCGGGACTTGGCTCCAATCTACACTGGGACTTGGCTCCAATCTGCACCGGGACTTGGCTCCATTCCGCACCGGGACACGGCTCCAGTCTGCACCAGGGCATGGCTACAGTCAGAACCGGGTCTTGGCTCCAGTCTGCACCGGGACTTGGTTACAGTCGGAACCGGGACTTGGCTCCATTCCGTACTGGGACCTGGCCCCAGTCTGCACCAGGACATGGCTCCAGTCTGCACCGGGACTTGGCTCCAGTCTGCACCGGGACTTGGCTCCAGTCAACACCGCGACTTGGCTCCAGTCTGCACCGGGACTTGGCTCCAGTCAACACCGCGACTTGGCTCCAGTCTGCACCGGGACCTGGCTCCAGTCAGCACCGGGACTTGGCTCCAGTCTGCACCGGGACTTGGCTCCAGTCAACACCGGACGTGGCTCCAGTCTGCAGCGGGACTTGGCTCCATTCCGCACCAGGACATGGCTCCAGTCTGCACAGGGACTTGGTTCCAGTCTGAACCTGGACTTGGCTGCAGTCAACACTGGGACTTGGCTCCAGTCTGCACCGGGACTAAGCTCCAGTCAACACTGGGACTTGGCTCCAGTCTGCACCGGAACTTGTCTCCAGTCTGCACCGGGACTTCTTTGCAGTCAACACCGGGACTTGGCTCCTGTCTGCACCGGGACTTGGCTCCAGTCAACACCGCGACTTGGCTCCAGTCTGCACCGGGACTTGGCTCCAGTCAACACCGGGACTTGGCTCCCGTCTGCACCGGGACTTGGCTCCAGTCAAAACCGGGCCTTGGCTCCAGTCTGCACCGGGACTTGGCTCCAGTCTGCACCTGGACTTGACTCCAGTCTGCACCGGGACTTGGATCCAGTCTGCACCGGGACTTGGTTCCAGTGTGCACCGGGACTTGGTTCCAGTCTGCACCGGGACTTGGTTCCAGTCAACACTGGGACATGGCTCCATTCCGCACCTGGTCTTGGCTCCATTCCAAACGGGACTTGGCTCCAGTCTGCATCGGGTCTTTGCTCCAGACCGCACCAGGACATGGCTCCAGTCTGCACCAGGACATGGCTCCAGTCTGCACCTGGACTTGGCTCCAGTCCGCACCGCGACTTGGCTCCAGTCTGCACCGGGACTTGGCTCCAGTCAAAACTGGATCTTGGCTCCAGTCCGCACCGAGTCTTGGTTCCAGTCCGCACCGGGACTTGGCTCCCGTCTGCATCGGGTCTTTCCTCCAGACCGCACCAGGACATGGCTATTGTCTGCAACAAGACTTGACTCCAGTCTGCACCGGGACTTGGCTCCAGTCTGCACCGGGACTTGGCTCCAGTCAACACAGGGACTTGGCTCCAGTCTGCACCGTGACTTGGCTCCAGTCTGCACCACGACATGGCTCCAGTCTGCACCGGGACTTGGCTCCAGTCCGCACCGGGACTTGACTCCAGTCTGCACCAAGACTTGGCTCCAGTTAACACCGGGACTTGGCTCCAGTCTGCACCGGGACTTGGTTCCAGTCCGCAGCGGTACTTGGCTCCAGTCAAAACTGGGTCTTGGCTCCAGTCTGCACCGGGACTTGGCTCCAGTCCGCACCGAGACTTGGTTCCAGTCTGCACCGGGACTTGGCTCCCGTCTGCATCGGGTCTTTGCTCCAGACCGCACCAGGACATGGCTATTGTCTGCACCAAGACTTGGTTCCAGTCCGCATTGGGACTTGGCTCCAGACCGCACCAGGACATGGCTATAGTCTGCACGGGGACCTGGCTCCAGTCTGCACCGGGACTTGGCTCCAGTCCGCACCGGGACTTGGCTCCAGTCCGCACCGGGACTCCGGGACTTGGCTCCAGTCTGCACCGGGACTTGGCTCCTGTCTGCACCGGGACTTGGCTCCAGTCTGAACCAGGACTTGGCTCCAGTCCACACCAGGACTTGGCTCCAGTCCGCACCGGGACTTGGCTCCTGTCTGCACCGGGACCTGGCTCCAGTCTGCATCAGGTCTTTGCTCCAGACAGCACCAGGACATGGCTATAGTCTGCACCGAGACTTGGTTCCAGTCTGCACCGGGACTTGGCTCCAGTCTGCACCAGGACTTGGCTCCGGTCTGCACCGGGACTTGGCTCCGGTCTGCACCGGGACTTGGCTCCAGTCTGAACCGGGACTTGGCTCCAGTCCGCACCGCGACTTGGCTCCAGTCCACACCGGGACTTGGCTCCAGTCTGCACCGGGACTTAGCTCCGGTCTGCACCGGTACTTGGTTCCACTCCGCACAGGGACTTGGCTCCTGTCTGCACCGGGACTTGGTTCCACTCCGCACTGGGACTTGGTCCCTGTCTGCACCGGGACTTGGCTCCAGTCCGCACCGGGACTTGGCTCCAGTCCGCACCGGGACTTGGCTCCAGTCTGCACCGGGACTTGGCTCCATTCCGCACCGGGACTTGGCTCCAGTGCGCACCGGGACTTGGCTCCAGACCGCACCGGGACTTGGCTCCAGTCTGCACCGGGACTTGGTTCCAGTCTGCATCGGGACTTGGCTCCAGTCCGCACCGGGACTTGGTCCCAGTCTGCACCGGAACTTGGCTCCAGTCCGCACCGGGACGGTTCCAGTCTGCACCGGGACTTGGCTCCAGTCCGCACCGGGACTTTGCTCCAGTCTGCACCGGGACTTGGCTCCAGTCTGCACCGGGACTTGGCTCCATTCCGCACCGGGACTTGGCTCCAGTCGGAACCGGGACTTGGTTCCAGTCCGCATCGGGACTTGGCTCCAGTCCGCACCGAGACTTGGCTCCAGTCCGCACCGGGACTTGGCTCCAGTCGGAACCGGGACTTGGTTCCTGTCTGCACCAGGACTTTGCTCCTGTCTGCACCAGGACATGGCTACAGTCAGAACCGGGTCTGGGCTCCAATCTGCACCGGGACTTTGTTCCAGTCTGCACCGGGACTTGGTTCCAGTCTG
>NC_057712.1:123072897-123077203 GCF_004010195.1 Chiloscyllium plagiosum
GTCTGAACCGGGACTTAGTTCCAGTCTGCACCGGGACTTGGCTCCAGTCTGCACCGGGACTTGGTTCCAGTCGGAACTGGGACTTGGCTCCATTCCGCACTGGGACCTGGCCCCAGTCTGCACCAGGACATGGCTCCAGTCCGCACCGGGACTTGGCTCCAGTCTGCACCGGGACTTGCCTCCAGTCTGCATCAGGACATGGCTACAGTCTGCACCGGGACTTGGCTCCAATCTGCACCGGGACTTGGCTCCAATCTGCACCGGGACTTGGCTCCATTCCGCACCAGGACATGGCTCCAGTCTGCACCAGGGCATGGCTACAGTCAGAACCGAGTCTTGGCTCCAATCTGTACCGGGACTTGGTTCCAGTCTGCACCGGGACTTGCTTCCAGTCGGAACCGGGACTTGGCTCCATTCCGCACTGGGACCTGGCCCCAGTCTGCACCAGGACATGGCTCCAGTCCGCACCGGGACTTGGCTCCAGTCTGCACCGTGATCTGGTTCCTGTCTGCACCGGGACTTTGCTCCTGTCTGCACCAGGACATGGTTACAGTCAGAACCGGATCTGGGCTCCAATCTGCACCGGGACTTGGTTCCAGTCTGCACCGGGACTTGGTTCCAGTCGGAACCGGGACTTGGCTCAATTCCGCACTGGGACCTGGCCCCATCTGCACCAGGACATGGCTACAGTCTGCACCGGGACTTGGTTCCAGTCAACACCGGGACTTGGCTCCAGTCCGCACCGGGTCTTGGCTCCAGTCAACACCGCGACTTGGCTCCAGTCTGCACCGGGACTTGGCTCCAGTCAACACTGCGACTTGGCTCCAGTCTGCACCGGGACTTGGTTCCAGTCAACACCGGGACTTGGCTCCAGTCCGCACCAGGACATGGCTCCAGTCTGCACCGGGACTTGGCTCCAGTCCGCACCAGGACATGGCTCCAGTCTGCACCAGGACTTGGCTCCAGTCCGCACCAGGACATGGCTCCAGTCTGCACCGGGACTTGGTTCCAGTCTGAACTGGGACTTGGCTCCAGTCAACACCGGGACTTGGCTGCAGTCTGCACCGGGACTTGGCTCCAGTCAACACCGGGACTTGGCTCCAGTCAACACCGGGACTTGGCTCCAGTCAACACCGGGACTTGGCTCCAGTCAACACCGGGACTTGGCTCCAGTCAACACCGGGACTTGGCTCCAGTCAACACCGGGACTTGGCTCCAGTCAACACCGGGACTTGGCTCCAGTCAACACCGGGACTTGGCTCCAGTCAACACCGGGACTTGGCTCCAGTCAACACCGGGACTTGGCTCCAGTCAACACCGGGACTTGGCTCCAGTCAACACCGGGACTTGGCTCCAGTCAACACCGGGACTTGGCTCCAGTCAACACCGGGACTTGGCTCCAGTCAACACCGGGACTTGGCTCCAGTCAACACCGGGACTTGGCTCCAGTCAACACCGGGACTTGGCTCTAGTCCGCACCGGGACTTGGCTCCAGTCAACACCGGGACGTGGCTCCAGTCCGCAGCGGGACTTGGCTCCATTGCGCACCAGGACATGGCTCCAGTCTGCACCGGGACTTGGTTCCAGTCTGAACCGGGACTTGGCTCCAGTCAACACTGGGACTTGCCCAGTCTGCACCGGGATTTGGCTCCAGTCAACACCGGGACTTGGCTCCAGTCTGCACCGGGACTTGGCTCCAGTCTGCACCGGGACTTCGTTGCAGTCAACACCGGGACTTGGCTCCTGTCTGCACCGGGATTTGGCTCCAGTCAACACCGGGACTTGGCTCCAGTCTGCACCGGGACTTGGTTCCAGTCAACACCGGGACTTGGCTCCAGTATGCACCGGGACATGGGTCCAGTCTGCCCCGGGACTTGGTTCCAGTCAACAACGGGACTTGGCTCCAGTCTGCATCGGGTCTTTGCTCCAGACCGCACCAGGACATGGCTCCAGTCTGCACCAGGACATGGCTCCAGTCTGCACCGGGACTTGGCTCCAGTCAAAACCGGGCCTTGGCTCCAGTCTGCACCGGGACTTGACTCCAGTCTGCACCGGGACTTGGATCCAGTCTGCACGGGGACTTGGTTCCAGTCTGCACCGGGACTTGGTTCCAGTCTGCACCGGGACTTGGTTCCAGTCTGCACCGGGACATGGCTCCATTCCGCACCTGGCCTTGGCTCCATTCCACAACGGGACTTGGCTCCAGTCTGCATCGGGTCTTTGCTCCAGACCGCACCAGGACATGGCTCCAGTCTGCACCAGGACATGGCTCCAGTCTGCACCGGGACTTGGCTCCAGTCAAAACTGGGTCTTGGCTCCAGTCCGCACCGGGACTTGGCTCCCGTCTATATCGGGTCTTTGCTCCAGACCGCACCAGGACATGGCTATTGTCTGCAACAAGACTTGACTCCAGTCTGCACAGGGACGTAGCTCCAGTCTGCACCGGGACTTGGCTCCAGTATGCATCAGGACATGGCTCCAGTCTGCACCGGGACTTGGCTCCAGTCCGCACCGGGACTTGACTCAAGTCTGCACCGAGACTTGGCTCCAGTTAACACCGGGACTTGGCTCCAGTCTGCACCGGGACTTGGTTCCAGTCCGCACCGGTACTTGGCTCCAGTCAAAACTGGGTCTTGGCTCCTGTCTGCACCGGGACTTGGTTGCACTCCGCACTGGGACTTGGTTCCTGTCTGCACCGGGACTTGGCTCCAGTCCGCACTGGGACTTGGTCCCTGTCTGCACCGGGACTTGGCTCCAGTCCGCACCGGGACTTGACTCCAAACTGCACCAGGCTTCACCTCAAAACCCCTAAGCTGAGAGACCACTCTGGAATCACCTCGAGATCGGAAGACCATGCAGAGGCCGCTGCAGGCCCAGAGATTGCCACATGCCACCACTTAACGCCATGCCGGGCTGAGGGGATGCCATGGAGGGCTGCCACACTCCACCAGGGCACTGCAATGCAAAGTGACCAAGCAGAGAGGCTGCCATAGGAGGTCTTTGCACCAGGCTGAGAGGACCCCTCACCATGTCAGCACTGAGGCTCGAACTTGTCAGATGCCAGGAATCATGGGAAGCCAGGAGGGAAGAAGCATGGAACACAAATAGGAAAGAAATAGACAAGAAAAAGAAAGAGGCCGGGTGGTGAGGATGAGCTCGCACTGAAGCGTCCTAGTCGGCCACCATCTTGGACCAGGGAATCAGAGATATACCATGGCAATACATACAGGCTGGCACATGTTGGATGTCAATGTCTGGGGATGTGGTGTGCATGTGACTGGAGCCCTTAACGCACGCCCTGAGCTGTTGATGCACACTTGTAACCCAGCGGCAAGTCCAAATATCCAAGACGTGGCTCTGGTTTCTGTGTTGAGTTTTCCAATTGGCTAGTTTGCTTGGTGGGTTTGATAAGATTTTGGCTGAAATATGAATATGCCATGATGTGCTTTTAGCAAAACACTTAAGCAACAATAAGAGTCAATTGGGAACTCCTAAATTGGAAGGGACTAATATATTGGCAGGGAGATTTGCCAGAGCTGCTCGGGAGGATTTAAGCTAGTATGGTCGGCGGGAGGGGCGGGTTTGGCTGAAATATGAATATGCCATGATGTGCTTTTAGCAAAACACTTAAGCAACAATAAGAGTCAATTGGGAACTCCTAAATTGGAAGGGGACTAATATATTGGCAGGGAGATTTGCCAGAGCTGCTCGGGAGGATTTAAGCTTGTACGGTCAGGGGGAGGGGCGGGGTGGGACCCAGGGAGATAGTGAGGAAAGAGATTAACCTGAGATTGGTACAGTAGAGAACAGAAGTGAGTCAAATAGTCAGGGCAGGCAGGGACAAGGTAGGACTAATAAATTAAACTGCATTTATTTCAATGCAAGGGGCCGAACAGGGAAGGCAGATGAACTCAGGGCATGGTTAGGAACATGGGACTGGGATATCATAGCAATTACAGAAACATGGCTCAGGAATGGGCAGGACTGGCAGCTTAATGTTCCAGGATACAAATGCTACAGGAAGGATAGAAAGGGAGGCAGGAGAGGAGGGGGAGGGGCATTTTTGATAAGGGATAGCATTACAGCCCTGCTGAGGGAGGATATTCCTGGAAATAAATCCCGGGAAGTTATTTGGGTGGAACTGAGAAATAAGAAAGGAATGATCATCTTATTGGGATTGTATTATACACCCCCTGATAGTCAGAGGGAAATTGAGAAACAAACTTGTAAGGAGATCTCAGCTATCTGTAAGAATAATAGGGTAGTTATGGTAGGGGATTTTAACTTTCCAAACATCGACTGGGAC
>NC_057712.1:123077670-123097676 GCF_004010195.1 Chiloscyllium plagiosum
GACCTTATAGAGGTTTATAAAATCATGGATAGGATAAATAGACAAAGTCTTTTCCCTGGGGAGGGGGAGTCCAGAACTATAGGGCATAGGTTTAGGGTGAGAGGGGAAAGATATAAAAGAGACCTAAGAGGCATCTTTTTCACTCAGAGGGTAGTACGGGTATGGAATGAGTTGCCAGAGGAAGTGGTGGAGGCGAGTACTATTGCAACATTTAAGAGGCATTTGGATGGGTAGATGAATAGGAAGGGTTTGGAGGGTTATGGGCCGGGTGCTGGCAGGTGGGACTAGATTGGGTTGGGATATCTGGTTGGCATGGACGGGTTGGACCGAAGGGTCTGTTTCTGTGCTGTACATCTCTATGACTCTATGCCTCATCACTGCATAACAAGAATCTCACTTTACAGCTTGAGAAAAGCATAAATGCTGCAGCAGGACAGCCTTAACCTTCTGGTCATCTTTGCTGAACATCTCCTCAGACTCTGCCACACATCTCACTACAGTCTATAGCACACAAACCTCCATAAGATTACACCACGATTCTTTGAGTAGAAACAATCATGGACTCAACACTAAAACACATTAGTTAATGGAGTACAGGACGTTTACCACTCAACATTTTCCCTCACACTGACATTTACCCACTGCCCTCCACTGTTCAGTCCATTTTTCATTATTGACCAATCGTTTTCGCCCTAAATCTCTGAACTAAATGAAGAACCATCCATGTGGAATTTTATCAAAACCCTTTTCGAAATGTAAATACACAATATTAAAGTTAACTTGGACTGTCAGATCCTTAAGAGCATCAGAAGAGCATCTAAAGCCATATTGATTTCTGTTAGTTGGCAGCTTTTCTCAAAAAGATCATTCAAATGTTTACTCCGACCATTACTTTCACAATTTAATGTGAAATTGAAGTATATTAACTTGAATTTGCACACTGTACTACAGTAACAACGCTTCAGGGCACTTCACAGGAGCATTATCAGACAAGTTTGACAATGAGAACGAGACATTAGGAGCGATGACTAGAAGTTTGGTTAAAGTGGAGTATTCTGAAGCAGGAACAAATGATAATGAGGCAGAGAGGTTTAGAAAGGGAATTCCAAAGTTTAGGGCATCAATAATTGAAAGCATGGCCATCATTTGTGTTCTGATCAATGAAAGGGGATTCATAAGTGCCCACAAATGGAGGAATAGAAATAGCTGGACTCATATGCAAACCATTTTTCTCAACAAAGACCTGAGAAACAAGGAAGCAGTCGAGTGAGCTGACATGTTGAGATGTTGGTTAACTTGAAGTTTGCAAACTATTTCTCATTCAGATTAGTCAGTAGAGTGCAGGGCATTTACTTGAAAAATAAAGAGATGCAAAACCAGTATTACCATTGCTAGAGCTCAGCCTTTGGTATATTATTTTCATTTTGTTCTGTTAGTGACACTTATTGTCCTGTTTGTTTAGGAAATCTGTGTCTGGTTATTGGCGAAGATGTCTCAAGATTCAGTGTGTCTCCAACAGACAGAAACAGTTAAAAAGCTAAGACCATATGGCGTTATGTATCAGACATTAGGTACATATACATCTACCGTTTTGACATGGATTTCCTTGGGATCAGACCAACTAGCCCAGATAAAGCCAGCTGCATGGAAGGTGCGATGACCCAGAGATAGAGGATCCATTGGATAACATCTCTACAGATGGAGGTTCAACAGTGGGATCTCTCAGAGGTTGAGGCAATCAATTCATCCATACCAGTCCCTAAGGCCAAGGTGCTATGGAGTGGAGTCCAGTAATACAGAACTTCTGAGTTGCTGAGAAAAGATAGGTATTGTCAAAGCGCTCATCAGGACATTTCACATGAATTCCAATTCAAGGTGAAAATCAACATTTATACTTCATGAGGGGACAGCGCTTATTGGTTGGCAGTTGGCCTCCAGCTGAAAGAGGCATTGCCATGGAGAATGTAGCTATTAATGTTGTTTGACAGTTAACTGCCAGACTTTGTTCAATTTTAAACCAGGTGAGTTGATGCTGACTCGGCAGGACATAGCCCTGAGAAATGAGCCAATCAGTAGCTGGCACCTACTTTGTTGAGTAAAAACAGTGCATTATGCATACATATCCTTTCTGTCTGTATTAATGTAGCTTTCCAAAATGTGCAAGTGCACCACATGAGGACCACAACTGATAATCCTAAATTAAGTGTCAGCATAATTCCACACCCAAATGTAGAATCATACCTAACATATCTAACGTCAGAAACTGTGTTGTGATTTTTGGCTGGACAGTTGGTGTGTGTTGGACAGAAGTGAGGACTGCAGATGCTGGAGATCAGAGTCAAGATTAGAGTAGTGCTGGAGAAGCACAGCAGGTAAGGCAGCATCCGAGGAGCAGGAAAAATCAACGTTTTGGGCAAAAGCCCTTCATCAGTTATTGTGCGTTGTCAACAGATTGGGTTTAATCCCTGTATCAGCTGAAATTATCATGAAGGACTCTCCTTCCCAACCTCTTCCCCCTTGCCTGGGGTGTGGTGACCCATAGGTTAAATAACCACCCAATCTCGATCTCTCTCTCTCTCTCTCTCTATCTAATGAGAGAGCAGCCCTATGTCTGGTAAGATTATGGCAACTTGACAATTGAGAACCAAGCTCAACACAAAGCATTCAGAACAGAGGTGACAGAGGAAATACCAGAGACAAAGAGGAATTATGAAAAGGAAGATTAACAGCTAACATGAAGGGAAATCCCAAAGTCTTTTATAAGCACATCAAGTGTAATTAGATGGTAAAAGAAGGATTAAGGACAGAAAAGGAGGTTTACATATGAAGGCATGGTTGAGATTTTAAATGAACACTTTGCATCTGTGGTAGAGTAAATACGTTTGGAAAAGCTATCAGCACTTAATATTTCTAAAGCTCCAGGCCTTTGTGATGCACTCATGGATATTAAAGGATGTGAGAGTGGAAATTGCAGACGCACTGGCAATGATCTTTCAATTTTCCCCAGATTTGAAGGTGGCATTGGAGGACGACAAAAGCACAAACATTATGCCCTTCTTCAAATAAGGTTGAAACGATAAGCCCAGCAATTACAGAGCAGTAAGTTTAACATCAGTGGTGGTAGCAAATAGAAAGAACTATTTGGAATAGAGCTAATAGCCACATGGAAAAATATGGCTTGATTCGGAAGAGTCAGCATGGATTTTAGATTACATTACATTACAGTGTGGAAACAGGCCCTTCGGCCCAACAAGTCCACACCGACCCGCCGATGCGTTACCCACCCATACCCCTACATTTACCCCTTACCTAACACTATGGGCAGCTTAGCATGGCCAATTCAGGAACAGTAGTAATCTGGTGAATGATATGGAATGAAGAGAAGTGGTTTTCAGATTGGAGTGACGTTTATATGAAGGCTGGGGGACCCTTTGCTTTTCTTGATATGTATCAATTAATTAGTTAGGAGAGTCAGTGATATTATGGTAATGTGACTGGATGAGTAATCCAGAATCCCAGACTAATGTCCTAAGGATATGTTCAAATCATGTCATGGCAGATGGTGCAATTTGAATTTAATAAATAGCTGGAATAAAAAGCTAGTCCTACGGTGATTATGTAAACACTGTCAATTGTCATTAAAAAACATCTTGTTCACCAATACTTCCAGAAACAGACAAAAACAATCCTTACATTTTGGTGTGAGGGGACAATTTCCAAGTTGTAGATAATACAAGTCACGGGTAGACAGTGTAATGAAGAAGGCGTCTGGTGTACTTGCCTTTATTGGTCAGTGCATTGAGTTTTGGAGCTAGAGAGATTTCATGTTGTCGTTGTACAGGACATTGGTTAGGCAACTTTTGGAATACTGCTTTCAGTTCTGATCTCCCTGCTATTGGAAAGATGTTGTTAAACTTGAAAGGGTTCAGAAAAGATTTACAAGGATGTTGCTGGAGTTGGAGGGTTTGAGCTATAGAGAGAGGCTGAATAGGCTGGGGATATTTTCCCAGGAGCATCGGATGCTGAGGGGTGACATTACAGAGATTTCTAAAATCATAAGGGACATGGATAGGGTGAACAGCCAAGGTGTTTTTACAAGGGTGGGGTGTCCAAAACTAGAGGGGAAAGATTTAAAAGGGACCTAAGGGGCAACATTTTCACATAGAGGGTGGTGCATGTATCGAATGAGCTGTGAGAGGACGTAGCGGAGGCTGGTACAATTACAAACATTTAGATGGCATCTGGATGGGTATATGAATCGGAAGGGTTTAAAGTGATATGGGCCAAGTGCTGGCAAATGAGACCACATTAAGTTAGGATATCTGGTCGGCATGGACAAGTTGAACCAAAGTGTTTTCTTCCATCCTGTAGAGCTCCATGACTCTGTATGTCTCAACCTTTACTGAAGGTGGAGATTCTGCAGTCATCATGATATCCAAATTTTGATGGTTCCCAATCCTTTAAGTAGTTTCTCCTCGTCTCAGCCTGAAATGATAGACCTCTTTTTCTGTGGCTGTGCTTCCATGTGTTAGAATCACAGATCAGCAGAATTAATCTCTGGGTGTCCATATAAACATATGAACAAATGAATCTGGAGCTGCAGTAGGCCATTCAGCGGCTCATAGCTGATTTGATTGTAACCTCAAATTCCTGTCTACTCCGATCACCTTCCAACTATTTGGTAAACAAGAATCTATCCCATGTTATGGCTGTACAAGGCCACTGGTAAGGCCACGTTAGGAGTACTGTGTACAATTCTGTTGCCCTGCTATAAGAAGGATGTTATTAAAGTGGAAAGGGTGTAAAAAAGATTGAGCAGAATGTTACCGAGACTGGAAGGTTCGAATTATAAGAAGAGGCTGGATTGGTTGGGAACTTTTTCCCTGGTCTGCAGGAAGCTGAAAGGTGACTGTGTAGAGGTTTATAAAATCATGAGGAACATAGATATAGTGAATAGTCAAGGTCTTTTCCCCAGGGTATGAGAGCCCAAATTTAGAGGGCATAGGTTTAAGGTGAGAGGGGAAAGATTTAAAAGGGACCTAAGGGGTGCACACAGAGGGTGATGCATGCCAGAAGAAGTGGTCAGAGCGGGTACAATTACAATATTTGCAAGACATTTGGACAGGTACATGAATAGGAAAGGTTTCGAGGGATCTGGGTCAGGTTCTGGCAAATGAGTCTCGTTCAATTTATGAACCCTGGTCGGCATGGGAGAGTTGGGCCGAGGGTCTCTCTCCGTGCTCTATGGCTCTATAACTCTGTACTTTCCTTTAAAATACTCAGATACTTCTTTCTATTTCCTCTCAGTAAGAGAATTCCCAAGGGTTCTGATTCACTGAGAGAGGAGGAAAAGAATCATCATTGCTGTCTTAAATGAGTGACCCCTGATTTTTAAACAGTTGGTTCTTGATTCTCACAGAAGAGGAAGCATCCACGCCTTGCCCTGTCAAGATGTCACTGGATTTGATGGTTTTTACTCATCTGAACTCCAATGGATACAAGAAGGGCCTACCCAGCCTTTCCTCATTCCAGGTGTCAGACACGTAAACTTTCTCTCAACTGCTTCCAATGCATTTACATCCTTCCTTAATAAGGGGATACTTTCTGTGTGCTGTCTACCCTGCTTTATGATGCCCTTTCGAATCTTGTACTTTTCAATGCATTTGCCCGTCACCCGGTTGGCAGCTGAGCTGCCCCAGTTAAATCGGTGGGCAGGTTATTGCTGTCTGAGTGCCTCTTGATCACACTGACGCTGACACCTTCCCTCAACTTATTGGCAATAAAGAGGAGGCTGATGGGTGGTTAATTGGCCAGCTTGAATTGTTTGAATAGGTGAGACGCTGGGGGATCTCAGCTCCATAATAGTATTAAACCGATAATAATCCTAGAAAGTCAAGCTGCAGTGTACTCGATTGATTGTACATATTGTTCATTCAACATTCAGCTAATTTTTGCTGTTGGCTGCTTTTTCCATTTCTCCTTCTTGGCTATAGATCATCAAAGCTCATTATTCAATTCATTTGTGGTCTCATTTACTCTTTAACTATGAAGTGTTAAGGATATTTAGTTGTGCTGTTAAGCTGACTCTTACTTCTCGCAGTGTCATCACACTGACTGTAGTCTCTGTAATTAACTGTAATGGCTATTCAATTGGTGCAAAATAAAGCCATTCATCAAAATTCTGTGACAAGCGATGGGTTCTGGTAACGTTCATAACTCAGTGCAGTTTCTGCCGGTACAGATTCAGCTTTAGCACTCCAAGTAGCCTTTTTTTTTAATGAATGCATCTCAAACCTGCTATCAATCACAAGTAACAATGAGAGCTGGGCTTTTGGAGAAATGAGAAAATTAGTGCAGGAGTGATATGCGCCAGCACGTTGCCTCACTTAACCCAGTTGGCTGGAAAGTGTTGGAGAGCACTTAGAGAAAATAGCATCACGCAGTCATTATTGTCAAGGGTTACATTGCATCTTTGGTAATTGGAATGAAAGATTCTGCTGCCCTCAAGTTGTGATGATCTGTGCCCACAGGACACTGAAACACACGCAGGCGTCTCACTCGCAAGGCGTCTATCACAGGGATTTCAATTTTCATGGAGAAATGTTTGGAAGCTGAGGCAATGAGATGCAGGAAAAAGGAGTCGAGGGAAAAACAAATCGAGGGAGAGATAAGCAAAGGGAAGGGGAGACACAGAGGTTAAGGTGAGCAGAATCATTCTCAACCACTTCTGTCCAGATGGGGGAGGAGGTTATCTAAAGTTGAGCAGTGGTGAGAGTCATGATGTGCATGCGCAAGACGGAGAATTATGCAGAAAGCATGTTTGGGGAGGGGGTGGCTCACATCTCAGTGTGAGGGATGCAAGTAGATGTAGATTAGGGGAGTGACATATTACCTAATGCAACCTTTCACTTCATTTGCTAGCTGTGGGTGGGGGGAGATCAATTCGCCTTTCCCTTTGTTTGCTCCATCAAGAAATGTGTATCTGTTGAAGACCTTGTAACATTTCTCTTAATACCTGCTTAATCCTGTCCATCAAACCTTTCAGCGTCCTTTCCCAATTACTTATATCATTATCCTTTGCTGCCACTCTAGTTTAAGAATGCACTCTGATGCACTAAACTTTGTATCAAATTCGATCGTATTGTGCTCATTATTTTCCAAAGGCTCCTTTACAAGAAACTTGTTGAATAGCCATTTCTCATTCCATATTGGCAAAGTGCAAAATAGCCCAATCCCTAGGTGACACCTCAGCATACTGCTCCAAAAACTCATCTTGTACACACTCCAGGAATTCACCTTCCACAGTGTTCATACTAACTTATCCAAGTTGATAAGCAACTGGAAGTTGTCCAGAATCACCGTGTAACCCATGTTAGATGCACCCCTAATTTCCTGGTTTGTAGTGTGTCAACATTAGTATACAGTTTGGTGTTCTATAAACACGTTACGCCAAACTCTCTTTGCCCTGCTCCACCCTAACTTACTCTATATCTTGATCCTTCCTTGGAAGATCCTCTCTTGATAATTTACTGCTGTTATCCCTTATTAGGAGTGTTACTCCACCTCCTGCCAACCAGGTTCATATTACAGGTGGGATGTTCTCTGTCTCAAAGTGGTCTTCTGTTTGGATACTGGTGAGTGTGATGGCTCCTCAGAGAGGTGCAGTCTGAGCCAGGTCAATGATAACAACAGGGTGGCTCAGATGTCCATGGGGGGGGGAGGGGGGGGGTGGAAGAAGAGTGGAACAGCAGACAGGGGACTCTTTAGTTCAGAGGTAGGACAGATGCTTCTGTAAATGTAAATCTTCCTGATGCTCACGTCAAGCGTGGCTTCAAGACAGCTTTCTGTGGGTTTGTGGGCAGACAGGGATCATGGTTCATGTCCATAGCAAGTATCACCTCTCTGCTAATACTCATTTCGTTCAGCTCTTCAATTACACAAGTTCCTTGGTCATTCGTATTTCTGGGAGATTTTCTGTATGTGAAAATAGATACAAAAAAGACAGAGACTAGCCATTTCCCCTTGCCATTCCATAACATTACCATCATTAAATACCCCAATGGCAATATCCTAGTGATTACCACTGGCCAGAAACTGAACTGGGCTAGCCGCATAAATACAGTGAGTACAAGAGCAGGTCAGAGGCTAGGAATCCTGCAGCGAATAACTTACCTGCTGACTCCCCAGAGCTTCACCACCATTGACAAGGCACAAGAGTGTGATGGATACTCCCCACTGGCCTGGATGGGTCCAGCTCTAGCAACACTCAGGAAATACAATACCACCCAAGACAATGAGCCGACCTGATTGACAGCCTGTCCATCAACTTCAGTATTCCATCTCTTCACCCCTGATGCGCAGTGGGCAGCAGGATGTGCCATCCACAAGATGGATTGCAACAACTGATCCAACAGCACATTCCAAACCAGTTACCTCTTCCACCTGGGAGCACAAAGGCTGCAGAGGCATGGAAATATCACCAACTGAAAGTTTCCCATCAAGCCTGACACCATCCTGACCTGGGAATATGTCACCATTCCTCCACTGTTACTAGGGCAGTGCCCTGGAAGTCTCTTCCCCACAGCACTGCAGTGGTGGCTCAGTGGTTAGCACTGCAGCCTCACAGGGACCTGGGTTTGATTCCAACCTTGAGCTACTGTCTGTATGGAGTTTACACACCCCTGCATCTGTTTAGGTTTCCTCTGGGTGCTCTAGTTTCCTTCCACAGTCCAAAGATGTGCAGGTTAGGTGGATTGGCTGTGCTAAATTGCCCATAGTATTCAGGGATGTGTAGACTAGGTGGATCAGCCATGGGAAATAGATTGGGTCAGGGTGGACTGCTCTTCGCAGAGTTGATGGGCTGAATGGCTTGCTTCTACACTGTAAGGATTCTATGATTCAACTCCTTTTTAAAAGAGATGTTCCTACACCCCAAAGACTGTAGAGGTTCGAGAAGGTACTCACCACAAGGACGAACAGAAACAGAAACTGGATACTTGCCTACCCAGTGATGCCACATCCAATAAACAAGGAAACAACAGCAATCGAAGGTGAATGATCATTCAAGATACATGAAGTCAGGACGATACAGTATTATCACCCACCTCTCAGCTACCAGTGACCAGATTATTATATTAGCAGCTAATTTAATGTGCTGAGCAAAGTTTCTATTCACAGTAATAAATGTAATTATTGGTCAGTGACTGAATTATGATAATTTGTTGGTGACCGATTTAAGATGGCAGCAGAGTAGCCCAGGGCTTATCTGCTCCCTTTCGTGTTTTTTTAGTCTCTTTTGGCTTTTTCTTTTCTTCTTCATTTTGCCTTCTTTAAATCTTAGAGCGTGGCCTGGACGAAGGAGGTTGTCTCTGGTGGCAATGTCGGCAATGCCAGGACAAGGCGGGCACGGCTCCACCCCAGGCCGGGGTCTCCTGGCGAGCCTGTGGAAAATGGCCAGCACTGCGATAGGTGATGCTATCCTGCCCTCACTGACAGACTGGGATTCCGGAGCTTGAGTCCTTCCAGTGTGCACTTCCACCCAGCTCAGCACTGGGCGCATATGGGAGAGCAGGTGCCCCGAGTTGAGTTGGCAACAGGAATCCCTCTGTTGGCTTGTGAGCTGCCAGCTCAACCAAAAGGGGGGCTCTAGCAGGCAACCAGAAGCAGAAGTCTCTTTATTAGGCCTCCACACAGAAGGAGAAAGTGAGGACTGCAGATGCTGGAGACCAAAGTTGAAAAGTGTGGTGCTGGAAAAACACAGCAGGACCAGGCAGCATCCGAGGAGCAGGAGCATAAGCCCTTCTTCAGGAATCAGTCCATGCGGGGTCAGTCAGTTCCGTAGCCAGGTGCTGAGGAAGGAGATGTGGCTGTGGTAGCGAGTCTGTTTCAAGACGTGGCTGAAGAGCTTCAGGGCAGAGGAGATGACCTGGGTGGGGGGGGTGCAGTGAGAGAGGGACTCACTGAGATCCTTGTAGAGGGAGGAGGAGAGCTTCTTCAAGGTAGGCATCCTTGCAAGAGGATTCGCAGTAGGTTAAGATCAACTAGGAGAATGTGAGGACTGCAGATGCTGGAGAGCAGAGTTGAAAAGTGTGGTGCTGGAAAAACACAGCAGGCCAGGCAGCATCCGAGGACCAGAAGAATCGACTTTTCGGGCATAAGCCCTTCTTCAGGAATAGTCCACACAAAAGGGCTGACACCTTGTGGCGTGCTCCCTGCGCTCCCTTGTGCCCTCAATGCAAGCCTGCCTTTTGGTGGCCATATGGCCGATTCGATGACGTGTTGGGAAGCATTGGGGTGGTTTTGCTTCTCTTGATTGGGATTTCTACTGCTTTCCCACCAGGACATCATTGGAATCTGCACCCCCTCTCAGCCATTCCTCCTCACCACCCACTGTCGGGGGTTTGACGGGGAGTCAGGGGCTCACTATATACTTAATGAACCCTGAGTTTAGACAATAGGCCAGGTATTGGGGGGGGGGGGTGGGGGTAACATGGTGGAAACACTGCCTCGGATTCTATATCCCTTCCTGAGAAAGGGCAAGGTTGGAAGAGAAGGCGTTGTGATGAGTGTTGATTTGCACGCAGGGAAGATGCAGTAGGAGGAAGAGAGAGAGCCATGGGCAGCACAGTGGTTCAGTGATCAGCACTGCTGCCTCACAGCACTGGAGTCCCGGATTCGATTCCAGCCTCAGGCGACTGTCTGTGTGCAGTTTCCACATCCTCCCTGTGTCTGTGTGGGTCACCTCCAGGTGCTCCAGCTCCCCCCCCCGAGTCCAACGATGTGCAGGTTAAGTGGATTGGTGATGCTAAGTTGCTCGTAACCAGGGATGTGTAGGCCAGGCAGATTAGGGAATGTAGGGAGTGGGTCTGGGTGGGATGCTCTTCAGAGGGTCAGTGTGGACTTGGTGAGCTAAATGGCCTGTTTCCACACTGTGTGGTTTCTATGATATTTGGGAATTAGGTGAAGCACAAGAGGTAACCATAGCAACATCCATATAAAGGAAAGGCAAGGAAAAGGAATGCAGACTTATTTAAATCATGTTAAAGAGAAAAGGAAGTGATTAAACATGCTTTGAGAAATATCCAGCCACAGAATGACATAATGAATGAATGGAAAGCTGTGTTTACAGCAGCTAATGGCTATCTCAATCATGGGAAGATCCACCCATAGCCTATGTAATACAACATTGTAACATGAAGGAATTTGAGCTTAGATCCTCAAACCATTCTTAGACTGTCTGAAGTACACGCTGTGGGCAATTGATAGATACCCCTGCCACATATGCACAAGGGAAAGAAAATTAATCCATAAATTATCAGCCCATTTCGTCCAATACTGTCACAATTTTGGGAAATTATCATACAATATTCTGACAGGGAGCAGCAATGGAGTTGTCAGCCATCCTTCAGCAGACAGAGCCCACATTTCTGACTGAAAAGGTTGTTGCTTCATGTCCAACTCCTGTCACTTGGTCAACAAAAATTATGAGGCTGAAACTATTTGTAGCACAGAGGGCGTGCTGCACTGTCAGAAGTGCCACGTTTTGGATAAAATGTCCTCTCAGATAGACAGAACAGCAACTGAAATCTGTAAACAGTTTTGGTCACCATGGTATGGAGGGGTTGTCTGATGAGCAAAGGCTAAACAGGTCACCACTGTACTCACTGGAGTTGTGAAGAACGAGAGGTGATCTCGTTGAAACACATTAGGATTCTTAAGGGTTTGACAGAATAAATGCTGAGAGGATGCTTCCTCTCAAGGGAGAGTCATAGAGTCATAGAGATGTACTGCACGGAAACAGACCCTTCGGTCCAACTCGTCCATGCCGACCAGATATCCCAACCCAATCTATTCCCACCTGCCAGCACCTGGCCTATATCCCTCCAAACCCTTCCTAGTCATATACCCATCCAGATTCCCTATAAATGTTGCAATTGTACTAGCCTCCACCACTTCCTCTGTGTGAAAATGTTGTTCCTTAAGCCCCTTCTAAATGATTCCCCTTTCACCTTAAGTTTTGGACTCCCCCAGCCTAGAGAAAAGACCTTGCCCTAGCCATGCCCCTCATGATTTTTATAAACCTCTATAAGGTCACCCCTCAGCCTCCGACGCTCCAGAGAAAACAGCCCCAGCCTGCTCAGCCTCTCCCTGTAGCTTAAATCCTCCAACCCTGGCAACATCCTTGTCAATCTTTTCTGAACCCTTTCAAGTTTCACAACATCCTTCTAATAGGAAGGAGACCACAATTGCACGCAATATTCCAAAAGTGGCCTAACCAATATCCTGTACAGCTGCAACATGACTTCCTAACTCCTGTACTCAATACTCTGATCAATAAAGGAAAGTATACCAAATGCCTTCTTCACTATCCTATCTACCTGTGACTCCACTTTCAAGGAATGATGAACCTGCACTCCAAAGTCTCTTTGTTCAGTAACACTCCTGAGGACCTCACCATTAAGTGTATAAGTCCTGCTAAGATTTGCTTTCCCAAAATACAGCACCTCGCATTTATCTAAATTAAACTCCATCTGCCACTTCTCAGCCCATTGGCCCATCTGGTCCAGATCCTGTTGTAATCTGAGGTAACCGTCTTCACTGTCCACATTTACCCTCTGTCTTCTACCTTTGAGCTAGTTCTGTATCCAAATGCCTAGTTCTCCCTGTACCATGAGATCTAACCTTGCTAACCAGTCTCCCACGGGGAACCTTGGAGAAAAAAAATGTCAGAACAACGGCACTTTTAAAAGGGAGAGGAGCAGACAAAGGCAGCACATGGTCTGTGCAGGGGAGGGAGCGAGAGAGAGAGAGAGAGAGAGAGAGAGTGTCGAGGACCAAAAGGCGAAATAAAGGGCACCAGTTAAAGAGAGAGTTGAGCGTAATTTCTCAGAAGGTTATGAGTCTTTGGAACACCTTGCCACAGAGAGCTATGGGAGTAGAACCTTGTGCTTATTTAAGGCTGCGATAGATTCCTGGTCAGTCGGGGAATCAAGCGTAACAGGGGAAAGACAGGAAAGTGGGTCGTGAGGAGTGTCTGGTCAGCCATGAATGAGCCTACTGAATGAGCCCAGGAAGTGGCCTAATGGCCAACTCCTGTTCCTAGTTCTGATGGTCTTCTTACCTTCCTGGTGCTCTGGTCAATATTTATCCCTTAACAAATATTGTGGATTGTTTGACCGTTATCAGTTCATCAGAGTTTGTGTGACCTAGCTATGAATCAGTTGCTATGTTACGAAGATACAAACATACAAATTAGTGCCAGGACAAGGCTATTCTGCTTCCTGAGTCTGCTCCGCCATTTCGTAAGATCAAAGCTGATCGGATTGTGGCCTTGTATCCACTTTCCTGCCTGCGTCTGATAACATTTGATATTAGTTGAAAATCTATCTACATCTGCCTTTGAAGTATAGAGCAGCCCTGCCTTCTTGCTGTCTGGGGAGAGATTTCCGAAGACCCTCCGAGAGATGGAAATTATCCACATTTCTGCATTAAATGGGAGGACCAGGTTTCTCCCAGGTTAGGTCGGAAATGGGGGTGGCTGGAGCTAATGGAGTCATGAGATTAGGCCTCATTTGGTGGAAGTCCTTCTGCTTTCTCTCCTCCCTCTAATGTTGTGCAGGAGGAAGTGCTGACTTTCACCCTCCTGCCTACTGAGGACCTTAAGGTGGATTAGTCATGATAAATGCAGGGTTGCAAGGATTGGAAAAGGGGAGGGGGGAATGGGTGGGACGCTGTTCAGAGAGTTGGTGTGGACTCGATGGGCTGAATGGCCTGTCTCCACACTGTAGGGATTCTTTAAATATTTTTTAAAAACTCTTCCTGTCAGTTTATTTATTTCTAGCTAGATTTCTCTAGCACACTAATTCCAAAGAGTCACATAATTGTCACAAGGTAGAAGGAGGCCTTTCAGCCCATCATGTCTGTACCAATTCTCTGGCTATTTTGACTTAGTGGCAAAATCCTGCTTTCCTCCCCCTAACCAAACAGTGACCATCCAGTGTCATTTTGACCAAACTGCCTCTGCAAGACATATCAACTGTGCATTCTAAAATCCAGACCCCTCACTGTGTGAAAATGTCACCTGCAGTTTCTCATTTTGTGAAACTCTTTAAGACTGTTAATAAACTTGAAAGGGTTCAGAAAAGATTTACAAGGATGTTGCCAGGGTTGGAGGAGTTGAGCTATAGGGAAAGGCTGAATAGGCTGGGGCTGTTTTCCCTGGAGCGTTGGAGACTGAAGAGTGACCTTATAAAGGTTTATAAAATCATGAGGGGTATGAATAGGATAAATAGACAAGGAGTGAGGGAGTCCAGAACAAGAGGGCATAGGTTTAGGGTGAGAGGGGAAAGATTTAGAAAGAACTTGAGGGGCAACTTTTTCACACAGAGGGTGGTGTGCGTATGGAATGAGCTGCCAGAGGAAGTGATGGAGGCTAGTACAATTACAGCATTTAAAAGGCATCTGGATGGGTATATGAATAGGAAGGGTTTAGAGGGATATGAGCTAAATGCTGGCAAATGGGACTAGATTAGGTTAGGATATCTGGTCGGCATGGATGGGTTGGACCGAAGGGTCTGTTTTCATGCCGTACATCTCTATGACTCTGTGACTGTCCCCTCTGGTTCTTGATCCTTTTCTGAGCAGGAACAGTTTCTGTCTATCTACTCTGTCTGCACTGCTCATGCGTTTGAAAACTTCCATCAGGTTTTCTCTTTGCCTTCTCCTGTCCAAGGAAAGCTGTCCTGACTTCTTCAATCTATCCTGAAAGCTGACGTTTCTCCTCTTCTGCATTTTCTCCAATGAGTTCATGTCCTTCCAGTAGTGGGGAAGGATCTGTGCACAATACTCCAGCTAAAAGCAAATGGTGTCCGTTGAAACAATTCAATATAACCTTCCTGCTTTTGTACTCAGTGCAACTCTTAATAAAGCCTAGAATACTGTATTATTTGCATTCCTTACCTGTCCTGCCAAATTTAGTGACTTATGTAAACATATACCCAGGACTCTCTACTGATCCCTTGATCCCACTCAGATTTGATTGCTTGCCCCCTAAAATTCAGCTTAAAATCTTCTCTAACTGCTGATATACAATTGGCAAGAACCCCAGCCCCAGCACAGTTCAGATGGAGATAGTCCTATCAGCTCAGATCCCACTTGTTCCAGTTCCGCGACCTCACGTCTTCCACACCAGTCCTTGAACTAAGCGACTCTTTCTAATTTGTTGTGTATTCATTGTTCCCAGGTTATAATGCAAAGGTTATCACCATTGAGATTCTGCTTCTTAATTTGGCCTTTGGCTCTTCATAATAACACCAGAAGATCATCAGAAATAAGAACAGGAGTCGGCCATTTGGCCCACCAAGCATGTGCCATCACTCAATAAGCTGGTCTGACATTTTTCATGTCCATGTTCCTGTGTTTTTCCCATAACTCTGGAAATCCCTCACCCTTCCCCCCCTCACTGATCAAGAATCTATCTGTCTCTGCCTTAAATGTACACACAGACTGTACCCCCACAGCTCTCTGTGGCAAGGAGTTCCAAAGACTCACGACCCTCTGAGAGAAGAAATTCCTCCTCACCTCTGTCTTAAGTTGGTACCCCTTTGTTCTGAGACTACTCCTTCTCATCCTGGACTCTATCATGAGGAGAAACATCTTCCCAGCCTTTACCCTGTCGAACCCCTTAAGGATCTGATATGTTTCAATGAGATCATCTCTCATTCTTCTAAACTCCAGTGAATGGAGTCTCAATCTGATTAACATTTGTTCATAAGACAATCCCCCCCCATCCCAATGAATGTTTTCTCTGAACTGCCTCCAATGAAATGATATCTTTACTAAAATAACTTGATCTGCAAAGCTGCTCACAGCCCTCTGGATGTGGTCTCCCCCAGCACCTTGTACAGTTGCAGTATGACTGCCTCATTCTTAGACTCCAACCTCTTTAAATAAGGACCAACATTCCATTAGCCTTCCTGACTAACTGCTGCTAACTCTCAGTGTTTCGAGCACAAGTACCCCCAAGTTCCTTTGTGTTGCAGCTTTCTGTTGCTTTTTTCCATTTAAATAATATTATGTTCTTTCTTCTGAAACGAAGAACCGTACATTCGCCCACATTATACTCCATTTGCCAGATTTTTGCATACCTTCTTACAGAACCTCCTTCTTTCCCATGACGAAGGATTTTTTTTAGGTCAGATTAGATTATTTACAGCGTGCAAACAGGCCCTTCGGCCCAACAAGTCCACACCGACCCGCCGAACAGCAACCCACCCAGACCCATTTCCCTCTGTCTAATGCACCTAACACTACGGGCAATTTAGCATGGCCAATTCAACTGACCTGCACATCTTTGGACTGTGGGAGGAAGACGGAGCACCCAGAGGAAACCCACGCAGGCACAGGGGAGAATGTGCAAACTCCATATAGACAGTTGCCTGAGGCGGGAATTGAACCCAGGTCTTTGGTGCTGTGAGGCAGCAGTGCTAACCACTATGCCATCATGCCAACCTAAAACCAGGCCCGAAACATTGACTTTCTTGCTCCTCGGATACTGTCGGACCTGCTGCACCTTTCCAGCTTCACACCTATTGACTCTGACGTCCAGCATCTGCAGTTCCTACTGTCTCCTTCTTTGTTCTGCCCGTATGGATCACGACAATAGGATCCTCCCCCTTCCTACCATAAGCTCCTCTCTGGCGATGAGCGGATGTCCTGAATCCTGGCGAGGAGCAGGCTACAAAGCCATCACGATTTGTGCACTTTCTTGCAGAGAATGGTCTCTGTACTGTGTAAGATTAGATTCCCTACAGTATGGAAACAGGCCATTTTGAACCATTTTTTTGATAGCTAAAGGCAAAGTTGCCACAGCCCCAGATGTCCATAGGGTGGCCCTTTCAGTCAAGAGACACAACTGGGGTTGAGTGTGGCCACACCTTGGGTGAGGGGCAACGTCTTGAAGCTGGGGCCTTCATGGTAACTTCAGCCAGCACAGTATCCAAACCCATGTTGATGGTGTTACTCTACATCACAAACAAGCTGTCCTGCCAACTGAGCTAATTGATTGATAATAGATTGTGATTAATACCAAACCCTTCAGATCTTTGGTCTGGAACATTTTGCAAATGGGCCTCCCTCCACCAATCAGCAGAAGTCCTCCAAAGAATATAAGAGCATGAGAACTGGGAGTAGGAACAGGCAACTTGGCTCCTTGAGGCTGCTCTACCATTTCATATGATGGCGGTTGATCTCAACTCGGCCTGCTCTCCATAACCCTTCAACCCACTGCTATTTAAATATCTGTCTATCGTCTCCTTAAATTTACTCAATAAATGAATGAATCATTTTTTTCTGTCACATGTATTTTACAGTGAAACGATTCCACTGTCGCCATGATCCTGGCGCCATTTTGAATAGCTAAAGAATAATAAGAAACGAGATAGAGCTTAAAGAGAGTCTGTAACCCTTCCACCAGCACTTCACCATCGCCAGCATCAGACCCAACCGGAGTCAAAGTCACCGATCCTCAGGCAACATCCCACTTCCCCCCACCTTCCCCACCGGGCCCACCTTGCCAACATTACCTCTGCCAAAGCAGCAGCCAATTCTGGGTCCTGTGCCCGCCAGCTGCCTTTTCGACACTGCTGCCCGAGTCCCACCACACTCAGGACCCTGTCGAAGCTGCCTTCCTCATGCCTTCCACCTTCCTCATCGATGCCTTCGCTGCCTCTACCACCACGACTGAGGTCGCCCTGGAAGGTAAGAAGAAGCAAAAACTAAAAAGAGAGAAAAAAAAAGAAAAAAGAAGGAAAAAAATGACAAGAACGAAAATGAAAAGCAGGCTGAGTGGATGCGCCCTGGGCAGAGGAGCCTGGACGCTGCCTACTTCATCACCACGATCTTGTTTATTGTACTGGTATCAATGTCTTGGTTTCCACCACGCTCTGGAATCACATATTCCACTGATTCACGGCCCTCAAATCAGAGAGAAAACTGGTTAAATCAGAGAATTCCAATGAAACATCAGACTGCACGCCATCTCCAGACCTCCCAACATGGTGGTGGGTGGGCAAAGGAATTGAACAGCAACAAACTGCAGTTATTCTAAATCAGTCTTTGTGGGTTAGAGTTTCTCAGCTTTACAATCAATCTAAATGAAATATAGAAATTGCACCAAATTTCCTTGGTATGTAAAAGCAGCAATACATTTTGAAATGATTTGCACTGAGCTCTTGTAGCATCTAAATTACAGTAATTCATACTTCATGGACTATATTTTCTGCTGTGCTATATGCTGATGTAACAATGATGTAACAACGGCTGTTCTCTTTCTTCTTAGAAATTGGGTGTTTTTCTTTTCCTGATAAAGACTGTTGCTGGTTGGCACATGGGTATTTTGGATAAAATGGTCTCACACAGCTCACCCAATCTCCTGCCCATTCGTTCAAATGGGTGGCATACTGGGCGTCTGGAATAAGAACGGAAGAGTGATGACCTCAGCCACAAAAGAGGAATGGGATAGTCAGTGCGGAGTGGTTTGGGGTAAAAACAAAACATTTCAATGCTCCTCTCAAAACTTCCTTTGCTTTCAAGAACTCACTTCCAGAACTATCCTTCCATAACTAATTGGATGGACAGCCCCCGCACGAGTATTTTGCAATCTCCAGTGTAATTATTTGGATATGGTCATGAGAAATCCAAGAAAAGAAACAAAAATTGTGTATTTTTAGCGGAGTTTTAGTAGCTGCAAAAATTGTTAGGATTTAGATTCAGGTTTTAAATTTTATTGTCACGTGTGCTCAAGTATAGGAATACATGAAAACAGTGAAAAGTGTTCAGAGACCCCATTCTCCAGTGCCAGAATTTAAAAAAAAACAGCAGAAATAAAAGAAAGACAGGACGTAAGAAAAATGCCCAGATGTCTGAAATCTAAGTCTTATCTCCATAAAGAGGTCATGTGATGAGTCTTCGAGGATAATGTCCAGTCAAAATTAGGAACCATAATGACTCCTGGAACGGTGCCATTTAGGGAGAACAGGATCACTGTATTTTTTTTGGAAATTGGACCATTCTTATTAGAAAATGTGAACATTGCTGGGTTTTCGGTGGCATAGTAGTTAGCACTGCTGCCTCACAGCATCAGGGACCCTCAGGCGACGGTCTGTGTGGAGTTTACCCATTCTCCTCGTGTCTGCGTAACTTTCCTCCGGGTGCTCTGATTTCTTCCCACACTCTGAAGATGTGCAAGTTAGGTGGATTAGCCGTGCTAAATTACCACGTAGTGTTCAAGGATGTGCAGGTTAGGTGGATGAGCTATGGGAAATGCAGAGTTACAGGAATGGGGTGAGTCTGGGTGGGATGCTGTTCAGAAGGTTGCTGTGGAACTCAATGGGCAGAATGGCCTGCTTCCACTCTGTAGGGACTTTATTCTATTTGGTATCATGGTTGGGAAATGTTTTTATTGTTCATTAGTATAGCTGATGTTCAGAAGCACCGTCACTGTGGGATCATTGTTGAAAAGTTGAATTGCTGCTTATGGGGAATTAGTCCATTTTTATAGAGGTATGGAAGCAATATTGGTGAATGGGACTGTCGGAGAATGTGATAGATTCAGATATTGGTTACAGAGTCATAGAGTCACAGAGATGTACAGCATGGAAGCAGACCCTTCGGTCCAACCCGTCCATGCCGACCAGATATTCCAACCCAATCTAGTTCCCCCCTGCCAGCACCCGGCCCATATCCATCCAAACCCTTCTTATTCATATAACCATCCAGATGCCTTTTAAATGTTGCAATTGTACCAGCCTCCACCACTTCCTTTGGCAGCTCATTCCATACATGTACTAGCCTCTGCAAAAAAAAGTTACCCCATAGGTCTCTTTTATATCTTTCCCCTCTCAGCCTAAACCTATGCCCTCTAGTTCTGGACTACCCCACCCCAGGGAAAAGACTTTGTCTATTTATCCTATCCATGCCCCTCATAATTTTGACAACCTCATTAAGGT
>NC_057712.1:123098769-123102904 GCF_004010195.1 Chiloscyllium plagiosum
ATGGGGAACCTTGTCGAACGCCTTACTGAAGTCCATATAGATCACATCTACCGCTCTGCCCTCATCAATCCTCTTTGTTACTTCTTCAAAAAACTCAATCAAGTTTGTGAGACATGATTTCCCACGCGCAAAGCCATGCTGACTATCCCTAATCAGTCCTTGCCTTTCCAAATACATGTACACCCTGTCCCTCAGGATTCCCTCCAACAACTTACCCACCACCGAGGTCAGGCTCACTGGTCTATAGTTCCCTGGCTTGTCCTTACTACCTTTCTTAAACAGTGGCACCACGTTTGCCAACCTCCAGCCCGTCACTTCACCTGTGACTATCGATGATACAAATATCTCAGCAAGAGGCCCAGCAATCACTTCTCTTGCTTCCCACAGAGTTCTAGGGTAATCCTGATCAGGGCCTGGGGATTTATCCACCTTTTATCCAGGACTTCCTCCTCTGTAATCTGGATGTTTTGCAAGATGTCACCATCTACTTCTGTACAGTCTATATCTTCCATGTCCTTTTCCTCAGTAATTACTGATGCAAAATATTCATGTAGTATCTCCCCCATTTTCTGTGGCTCCATATGAAGGCCGCCTTGCTGATCTTTGAGGGGCCCTATTCTCTCCCTAGTTACCCTTTTGTCCTTAATGTATTTGTAAAAGCCCTTTAGATTGTCCTTAATTCTATTTGCCAAAGCTATTTCATGTCCTTTTTTGCCCTCTTGATTTCCCTCTTAAGTATACTCCTACTTTCTTTATACTCTTCTAAGGATTCACTCGATCTATCCTGTCTACACCTGACATATGCTTGCTTCTTTTTCTTAAACAAACCCTCAATTTCTTTAGTCATCCAGCATTCCCTGTACCTACCAGCCTTTCCTTTCACCCTGACAGAATATACTTTCTCTGGATTCTTGTTATCTCATTTCTGAAGGCTTCCCATTTTCCAGCCGTCCCTTTACCTGTGAACATCTGCCCCCAATCAGCTTTTGAAAGTTTTTGCCTAATACTATCAAAATTGGCTTTTCTCCAATTTAGAACTTCAACTTTTAGATCTGGTCTATCCTTTTCCATTGCTATTTTAAAACTAATAGAATTATGGTCGCTGGCCTCAAAGTTCTTCCCCACTGACACCTCAGTCACCTGCCCTGCCTTATTTCCCAAGAGTAGGTCTAGTTTTGCATCTTCTCTAGTAGGTACGTACTGAATCAGAAAGTTTTCTTGTACACACTTAACAAATTCCTGTTGTTGGAGGATTTAACTATTCTTGGAGAACTAGAATGCCATTGTGAAATGGAACCATGCTTGTGTTAGTCCAGAAGGTAAGGCAGTGAAAGATTGTATTTAACATAACCATGGGTCAGAACTCTGGAATACTTATAACTTCTACTGACTTGTAATTCCAAAAAAGCATTTTTTCGAAGGAGCGTTTATACAGATAAAAACCGCTGCAGATGTAAATAAAGAGGCTGTCTGGAGACAGCGAGAGAGAGATAGAGAGAGAGAGAGAAACCTGAGTGTTCAGGTGATTCCTTCCTGAGGTATGTGAGACTTATTCTGAACATTGGCAGCAGGAGTTGGTTTCCCTGAAATCTCACGACCAAAAGTTTAGAGCAGGACATGAATTGAAGGGAATGGAGGAACTCAAAAGCAAAATTCAGTTTTTCAGCTACTACTTTGGTTTCACACTTAAGGATAATCAAAATGGAAGATAGGTTTCTAAAGTGTGTTCAATAGATAGCAGCCCATTTTAATTTTTCTCTTATGAATAATAATAATTCTGGAAGTATCTGCAGGTTAGCATTACTGGTCCACATACACGGTGCAGCAAAGCAAGTAGAACAAATCATTTTTATTGAAACTTGTAATAAATTGCATTTGTTCATGGGGTAAAGAGTCCCTATGGAATATTGTATGGGCTTAATTTATGAAACTTAATTCCTTGAATAATTCTGTGTCTCCCTAATGGAATGAACCTACCAGTCCACTTTAAACACATCAATCATCTTCTATTAAACAATGATGGATAATTCCGGTAAAGTGGAAAAACAGTGTCATTTAGCATTCTTTATTCAGAAAATATTTCAAAAAAGAACATTTTAAATTCAGCATAAGCAGTATATTCACACGGAAAAAGAACGGATGCAAAATGAAGACATTGGTTAGATTAATGAGCTGTTTCATTTTATTCATACAGTGTCCTTATAGATGTATCATCTGTGCCTATGTAGCTCCACACTCACGTCCTGAGTCAGAAGATTAGGTATTCCAGGGTTGCTCCAGAAACCTGAGCATGATCTCAATTGGCACGATGGTCTAAGACTGAGGAAGTACCAACTTTCAGGTGAGATCAAACCAAGGTTTTGTCACCTCTCTCAGGTGGATTGCAAAGGTCCCATTTGTAAAGGACCAAACCAAACCCCCTCCAAATATATTCAGAAGATAATCTAGACCCTAAGCTTTTCTTATTTTAAAGGTAAATCTATGGTTTTGCATTCCCAATGCAATTTGATTGAGCAAGCTACTGGATTTGAAGCAAAACACACTTTATTCATATACTCTTGTTAACGTACAACAAAAGAAATTGAAATAACAATTCTAATGGAAAACTTGACAGAATAATAGATGATTTAACTGCTAAGTAGTAACTGCTCAATATCGTAACATCCCATAAATACACCCTTGGCAAAAGGAACATTCAGAAAAGAGATTGCCTTATATCCATCTCCAGAAGCAGGAAGAGAAACCCCTGCTTTTAGCTGCAACTAGAGATGTAAAAATAGCTTCCAGATCTTCAAAACCCCAGCAATAACTGCTACTGAAAAGCTAAAAATTAAAAATCCTGTTTCTGCGGGAGCTTGACCCCACCCATTCAAGCTGCTTCTATTGTTCCAACTTCTAAAAAAATCACAGGGTCTTACAAGCTGTTTACTTTATGAGTTTTCAGTAGATACCTTGGCACCTCTGCCGTAAAACCTCTCTTCAAAGAAACCCAGGACAAAATACACCTCTTAAAGTCACAGTATTGTCACATATGGCATCATTTCAAAGGGTATCCTGGCCAATATTTATCATTCAGACACCATCACTAAATCTGACTACTTATCCAATTGCTGTTAAGTAGGCTTGCTCTATGAAAGGTGCATATGCATCCTGCTTATGAGAACAATGACTGTAAAACATAAAGTACTTCATTAGAGTCATAGAGTCCAGAGATATACAGCACAGAAACAGACCATGCAGTCCAACTCATCCATGTCAACCAGATATCCTAAATTAATCTAATCCCATTTGCCACCACTAAGATTCTGGATTAGATTAGATTACTTACAGTGTGGAAACAGGCCCTTCGGCCCAACAAGTCTACACTGACCCGCCGAAGCGCAACCCACCCAGACCCATTCCCCTACATTTATCCCTTCACTTAACACTACGGGCAATTTAGCATGGCCAATTCACCTGACCTGCACATTTTTGGACTGTGAGAGGAAACCGGAGCACCCGGAGGAAACCCACGCAGACACGGGGAGAATGTGCAAACTCCACACAGTCTCCTGAGGCGGGAATTGAACCCGGGTCTCTGGTGCTGTGAGGCAGCAGCACTAACCACTGTGCCACCGTGCCGCCCACGGATTAGTGGTGCTAGAAAAGCACAGCAGTTCAGACAGCATCCGAGGAGCAGTAAAATTGACATTTCAGGCAAAAGCCCTTCATCAGGCGTGACCACCTGGCCAAGTCCACGCGCCCCTACAACCCACCCTCCCATCCTGACACCTTCCCCTGCCACTGCAGGAACTGTAAAACCTGCGCCCACACCTCCTCCCTCACCTCCATCCAAGGCCTAAAGGAGCCTTCCACATCCATCAAGGTTTTACCTGCACATCCACCGATATCATTTATTGTATCCGTTGCTCCCGATGAGGTCTCCTCTACATTGGGGAGACTGGAAGCCTCCTAGCAGAGAGCTTTAGGGAACATCTCCGGGACAGCTGCACCAATCAACCACACCGCCCTGTGGCCCAACATTTGAACTCCCCCTCCCACTCTGCCGAGGACATGGATGTCCTGGACGTCCTTCACCGCCGTTCCCTCACTACCAGATGCCTGGAGGAAGAACGTCTCATCTTCCGCCTCGGAA
>NC_057712.1:123102914-123110426 GCF_004010195.1 Chiloscyllium plagiosum
CTAACGCTATGGACAATTTAGCATGGCCAACTCACCTAACCTGCACATTTTTGGACTGTGGGAGGAAACCCATGCAGACACGGGGAGAATGTGCAAGCTCCACACAGACAGTTGCCTGAGGCGGGAATTGAACACGGGCCTCTGGCGCTGTGAGACAGCAGTGCTAACCACTGTGCCAGCATGCCGCCCACCCTTAGGTCCTTTTACATCTTTCCCCTCTCACCCTAAACTTATGCCCTCTCGTTCTGAACTCCCTCAACCCAGAGAAAAGACCTATCCATGCCCCTCCTGATTTTATAAACCTCCGTAAGGTCACCCCTCAGTCTCTGATGCTCCAGGGAAAACAGCCCCAGCCTATTCAGCCTCTCCTTATAGCTCAAATCCTCCAACCCTGGCAACATCCTTGTAAATCTTTTCTGAACTCTTTCAAGTTTCACAACATCCTTCCAATAGGAGGGAGACCATATTTGCACACAATATTCCAAAAGTGGCCTAACCAATGTCCCCTACAGCCGCAATATGACTTCCCCAACTCCTATACTCAATGCTCTGACCAATGAAGGAAAACATACCAAATGCCTTCTTCACTATCCTATCTGCCTGAGACTCAACTTTCAAGATTGAGGCAATGGAAAACATTATTTAATTGCAAAATAATTTATCCCAATGAACGGTCATCAAAATGTTTCATCATGCATGTATTTTTCTCTTCACAGATGCTACCCGACTTACTGAGTATTTTTCGCGTTTTCTGTTTTTATTAAATTCATTCTTACTCCTCATGTCCTAGGTCCAGCTGGATTACTCTAGATCCAAGGTTTTCCCAACAATGGGGTACAGTCAATGTTTCTTTATTAAAGCAAGAACAAATGAACAGGAGTAGCCATTCAGCCCCTTGAGTCTGCTGCACCATTTAATACAAACATGGCTGATTGCATCTCAGCCTCAACTCCATTTTCTTGCCTGTTCCCCACAACCCTTTAACCCTTTACTAATACAAAAATCTATCTTTTTCCTCTTTAAATCCATGTATTGTCCCAGCATCCACTGCGCTTTGGGATAGTGAATGCTGCATTGATAGTGATACATCGCAAACTTATCTGGACAATGCTTATGATTGCAAGTGACCCAGTTTACAAGGAACTGTCCTCAACTCCCAGCTCTGATCAGATGATTCCTGCTCCTGAACTGGCTATTGTTCTGAGGCACCTTTTTTAGACTCCTTCTCATGTGTAAAGACTGTATGATCAATTGTTGACATTGTCCAGCCTTCTGAGATTGATCAGTTGACCACTGGCAACCACCACAAGCGTGTCATGGTCTACCTTGGTTGATTAACCTTTCGCCCATTCAGACAGCTGCTTGTCTTCCCTGGAAGGAGGCCTACCTCATGATTTGAATGGAATTGAGTTCACGCTGCCAATAAAAACTATTTCCTTACAACTTTTGAGTCATCCAATCAACAATATTTACACAGCATGCTCATGTGCTCAAAAGCATTTTCAAAATGGCGGCAGAGCAGCAAGCCTGAGCCTGGGGCTTGCCCACTCCCATCTGCTTTCTTTTCTCTATTATTTCTCTTTTTACTTTTGTTTTTCCTTTGTTCTTTGTTTTCTTTCCTTTAAAGCCTTTTGTGGTGATCAACCTTGTCTATACCTTACATATGCTTCCTTCTTTTTCTTAACCAAACCCTCAATTTCTTTAGTCATCCAGCATTCCCTATACCTACCAGCCTTCCCTTTCACCCTGACAGGAATATACTTTCTCTGGATTCTCGTTATCTCATTTCTGAAGGCTTCCCATTTTACAGCCATCCCTTTACCTGTGAACATCTGCCCCCAATTAGCTTTTGAAAGTTCTTGCCTAATGCCGTCAAAATTTGTCTTTCTCCAATTTAGAACTTCAACTTTTACATCTGGTCTATCCTTTTCCAACACTATTTGAAATCTAATAAAATTATGGTTGCTGGCCCCGAAGTGCTCCCCCACTGACACCTCAGGCACCTGCCCTGCCTTTTTTCCCAAGAGTAGGTCAAGGTTTGCACCTTCTCTAGTAGGTACATCCACATACTGAATCAGAAAATGTTCTTGTACGCACTTAAGAAATTCCTCTCCATCTAAACCCTTAACACTGTGGCAGTTGATGTTTGGAAAGTTGAAATCCCCCACCATAACCACCCTATTATTCTTGCAAATAGCTGAGATCTCCTTACAAGTTTGTTTCTCAATTTCACTCTGACTATTAGGGGGTCGATAATGATGAAGGGCTTTTGCCCGAAACATCGATTTTCCTGCTCCTCGTAAGCTGCCTGACCTGTTGTGCTTTTCCAGCACCACTCTAATCTTGACTATTAAAATCCACAGCCACCGCAGAAACCCCCAGCCCAATGAGTAATCACTTTTAGAGATTTTGCTGAAGGATCGTTTTTATAAAATTCTCCTGCTCATAGCAAACGGTGCCACGGCATCTTTGAATCCACCTGGACTGATCTCAGTTTAACATCTTAATCAAGAGGCATACTAAACAAATCAGAGAGAAAAAAAAAAATCAAAGTGAGCAGATGAAAAGAAAATAACAACAGCAGAGAAAAGGTAACAAACATTCAGACACAAAACAGAAAAGATAAAACCTTACAATATGTACCTGAGAGACTGTATGAAAAGAAAAGTTTCCGTGCGGCACATCAACAGATCAGAAAATATTTTTCATGATCTATTTTTGTGAAATGGTCACAGCTCTGATGTAAGCGGGAACAGCAGCCAGTTCATGTACAGCACGATTCCATAACTGGAATCACACAAGTCACGGCTTCATTTTGGAATTTGTACAATCGAGTAAAATTGGTGACAGTGAGCTAACAGCCTGTTTAACACTGAATCAGAAACCAGCACAGCACAGATGGAGGCCATTCAACCTGTTCAGCCTATGCTAGCTGTATCAAAATCAATACAGTCAAACCAGTTTCCTGCTTTATCCCCCATATCCCCCCAAAGCAAGTTCCCAACAAGCATTGAACCAGTTCTCTTTGAAGACTTCTATGGATCTGAACCCACCATCCCATCAGGTAGTGCATTTCAGAAATGCAGAAAACAGATTTTGGCCTTCTGTTGTTGACTCCCCAGTCATTAAAAATGGCTGAGCTTTATTTTGTAAAGACTGTGTCAGACATTCTAACAGTTTAACAAAGTGATCTAACATTCATAGTGAGCACTGTTTACGAAGCTGCTTGTTCAAGCAGTACTTGAAATGTAGTTTGCAGAGAAGCTGGAGCCAGGGGTACATAACAAATGAAGATTCCGCTGGCATCAAGTAGTCGATTGGTCGATGGAGCAGTGACAAAATTGGTAATAAAAGCCTTCTGCCTGCCAACAACAATGTGATTGGCTCTGTGATTGGGGCGGCAATGAGGCATTGTTCATGCCACTGGACTAGTAATCCAGATCCTCTGGTTACCTCTGGTGACTTTGTTACAAATATAAGGAAGGCAGTGGCCTAGTGGTGTTATCACTGGACTGTTAAGTAAGAGGCAAATGATGACCATGAATCCATCATTGGTTGTCAGTAAAAACTGATCGAGTTCACCAATGTCCTTTAGGGAAATAATCTGCTATCCTTACCTGGTCTGGCCTAAACTTGACTGCAGACCCATAGCAATGTGGTTGACTCTTAATTGCCCACCAGGCAATTAGGGATGGGTATTAAAAGTTGGCCTATTCAGCAACAGCCCCACCCCATGAATAATTTTTTTTTAAATCCCACCATGGCAGATTGAAAAATGATCTGACGTAGAAAGCAAGTCAATGGTTTCTAAGTAACCACTGTTGCAAAGAAAACTTCACTAATCTCCTTCAAGGAATGGAATCTACCATCCTTCGGCAAAAGTGAGGACTGCAGATGCTGGAAATCAGAATCTAGATTAGAGCGGTGCTTGAAAAGCACAGCAGGTCAGGCAGCATCCGAGGAGCAAGAAAATTGACATTTTGTGCCTTCATCAGGAAGGGCTTTTGCCAGAAACATTGATTTTCCTGCTCCTCTGATGCTGCCTGACCTGCTGTGCTTTTCCAGCACCACTTTAATCTAGAATCTACCATCCTTACCTGGTCTAGCCAATGTGTGACTCCTGATCCACAAATGTGGTTGACTTTTAACCTCTGGGCAATGAATACTGGTCTGTCAGTGATAGTCAAAGCCTGGGAGTTTTTTTTTAAAGTAGATGAACAGTTTAGGCAGTGAACAATATGGGAAAAACTATCTGATCTCCACCAGCCCAGAAACTCAATCTACTTGATGCAACAAAAGCCTGAAAGGAAACCATTTCATTATTTCTAACTGCACTGGCTTAAGCTACGGCTTTTACTCAATAATTTAGAGACTTATGAATTCTGTGTCTTCTGCAAACTAGTAAAAGCACCCAGTAAAGTAGCTTTCTCATCAGCACACAAACCACCTCAGCAGCTGTGAACACTGAAATGTTTTCCTCATCTGACTTCCACCCAATTTTTTTTCTTGTCTCTGTTAATGGGTGTGTGAGGGGAAGTTTCGAAAGAGTTTACAGTCTAAGCCGGTAGAGTTATTTGCCAATGATTTATAATTGTTTAGCTAGAGTCTACTTCCTTGCAAAAAATAGTTGTTCTTGTTAGATATACAAACCAGGTCCACACTTTCTATCAACCTGGATCTAAAAGGCAGATAAATTGGGGAATTCAACATAGTTTTAAAAATCTGTAACTTGTCTGACTAATCCAGGACCTGATTTACAGTCCATTACCCCCGTGAGGCGTATCAGTTTACTCTAGCTGAAATGTGAGCATGTTTTTAAATAGCTCTATCAAATCACCTTCTAACCTTTGCTGTCAGGAGAATAGCTTCTCTTTCTGTTAAAGTTAACTTGAGCTGATTTTATTCTACTTACACATAGCGATGATTGGCAGCCTGACTGTCAAGAGATGACAGCTTGGTCAACAGGTTCGAAACATCTGTAAAACACTCAAAAATTGCACAGAAACAACTGGCCGATAGATATGTTAAGGGCGGACCCTCGCCTGGACATTACAATTTATGCAGAGTTGCTTTTAAGTGGTAAAACATCACACATTGCTCCGGGAATATAGTGAACTGAATGAAGAAGGCTTAGGAAAGCAGTCAAAGCACTGCAACCGTGAGTTTTGAAGAGATCGTGAAAGTTTCAACTTTGATCTCCAGCATCTGCAGACCTCACTTTCTCCTCGTGAAAGATGGAGCCTTGTCACAAAATTAAGAGGTTTCTGGAAGGGTAATTTCTGAAGGAGTCATAATGGTGGGAGGTTGAAATCAATCAGAGGGAAGGTGAAGTCCAAACTCACAGAAACTGAACATGTGAGTCAGAATGTCAAGCCGGCTGTAAGAAAGTATGATGAGGGAAAGGAAATGGAAGAATTTGAAATGAGCAACTCTTGGGGAAATGGGATGCCACTGGAATTGGGAGACAACAAGACCCCTTGTGGGACAGGGGAGTCTTTGGACAGATTGGGCTCTGTGTGTGTCTACTTGTGCTTCTAACATCACTCCCATAGAGTGGCCCCCATTCCCGCTGAGAGTGGAAGTAATGCCAAATTCCTAAAGGCCGATAGCAAAGAGATGACAAGAGAGAGTCCACTTTGTTCAGAGTCTGATTTTATTGATTTGATTTGATTTATTGTTGTCACAAGTATCTGAGTACAGTGAAAGGTTTTGTTTTGTGAGCCGTACAGGCAGATCATACCAATCAAGGACATACAGAGGTGCTTAGACAGAGTGAGGCCTACAAGGTTACAGCTGCACAGGAGGTACATAGAGCAAGATCACCGTTAGATTTGATATTCGAGAGGTTAATTCATCAGTCTAATAACAGCAGGGGAGAAGCTGTTCTTGAACCTGTTGGTGCATGTGTTCAAGCTCTTGCCTTTCTACCTGATGGAAGAAGTTGTAGGAGACCATTATCACGGGGTAGGGGGAGGGGTCTTTGATGATGTTAGCAGGCTTTCTGGGCAATGAGAAGTGTAAATGGAATCTATGGGTGGGAGGTTGGCTTCCGGGATGGTCTGGGCTGTGCACACAACCTTCCTGTCCAGGGCAGAGCAGTTGCTGTCCCAGGCTGCAATACACCTGGACTGTATTTCTATGCTGCATCTGTAAAAGTTGCTGAGGGTCTCTTTAGACATGACAAATTTTCTGAGTGACTTGAGGAAGAAGAGGCGTTGTACTTTCTTGACTGGCTCATCTACATGGGAGGTCCAGGTCAGGTTGCTAGTTATCATCACTCCAAGGAACTTGATGCTGTTGACCCTCTCCATCTCAGTTCCCTTGGTGTAGATGGGGATGTGTCCTTCTCCTTTCTACCTGAAGTCAATGATAGAACATAGAACATAGAACAATACAGCACAGAACAGTCTCTTCAGCCCTCAATGTTGTACCGACCTGTGAACTATTCTCAGCTCATCCCCCTACACTATCCCATCATTATCCATGGATTATCAAAGGATTGTTTAGATCTTCCTAATGTGGCTAAGTTGACTACATTGGCAGGTAGGGAATTCCAAGCCCTTACCACTCTCTGAGTAAAGAACCTGCCTCTGACATCTGTCTTAAATCTATCACCCCTCAATTTGTAGTTATGCCCCCTCGTACACGCTGACGTCATCATCTTAGGAAAAAGACTTTCACTGTCTACCCTATCTAATCCGCTGATCATTCTGTCTCTATCAAATCCCCTCTTAGCCTTCTTCTTTCCAAGTCTCTCAGCCTTTCCTCATATGATCTTCCCTCCAGACCAGGCAAGATCCTGGTAAATCTCCTCTGCATCTTTTCCAATGCTTCCACATTCTTCCCGAAGTATGGCGACCAGAACTGTACACAATATTCGAAGTGTGGCCGCACTAGTGTTGTGTATAGTTGCAGCATGACATTGCGGCTCCGGAACTCATTCCCTCTACAAATAAAACCTAACCCACCGTATGCCTTCTTAACAGCACTATCAACCTGGGTGGCAACTTTCAGGGATCTATGTACATGGACTCCAAGATCCCTCTGCACATCCACACTACCAACAATCTTTCCATTGACGCAGTACACTACCTTCTTGTTATTATTCCCAAAGTGCATCACCCCACATTTAGCTGCATTGAACTCCAGTTGCCACCTCTCAGAGCCCAATTCTGCAGTTTATCCAAGTCCCCCTGCAACCTGTAACATTGTTCCACACTGTCCACTACTCCACCGACTTTATTGTCATCTATAAATTTACTAATCCATCCACCTATACCTGCGTCTACGTCATGTATAAAAGTGACAAACAGCAGTGGTCCCAAAACAGATCTTTGTGGCACACCACTAGTAACCGGACTCCAGGCTGAATATTTTCCATCAACCACCACTCGCTGCCTTCTTTCAGAAAGCCAGTTTCTAATCCAAACAGCTAAATCATCCTCAATCCCATGACTCTGCATTTCCTCCAACAGCCTACCATGTGGAACAATAGACAATAGACAATAGGTG
>NC_057712.1:123110533-123163655 GCF_004010195.1 Chiloscyllium plagiosum
TCCTCCCTGCCTGACAGGGACATACCTATCAAGGACACGCAATATCTGTTCCTTAAACCAGCTCCACATTTCCATTGTCTGCATCCCCTACATTTTGCTACCCCATTATATGCGTCCTAATTCTTGCCTAATCGCATTATAATTGCCCTTGCCCCATCGATAACTCTTGATCTGTGGCATGTACCTATCCCTTTCCATCGCTAAACTAAATATAACTGAATACTGATTGCTCTCTCCAAAGTGTTCAACTAAATCAAACACCTGGCCTGGTTCATTACCAAGCAACAGATCCAGTGTGGCCCTCCCCTCTTGTCGGCCCTTCGACATACTGTGTCAGGAAACCCTCCTGTACACATTGGACAAAAACTGATCCATCTGACCTACTAGAGTTATAGCATTTCCAGTCAATGGTGGTGAAGTTAAAGTCCCCCATAATGACCACCCTCAGATTGGTCTGAGGTATAGATTTGATCTAAATGAATAGTGGGATAGGTTCTAGGAGCTAAAGGTCCTATACCTGTTCAATTCAAGAACAGCTCTTGTTAGTGTGTCACATTGTAATCTCAAGGCAAGATGTGGTTGGGTTTACAGCAACGTGTCGGATTTACCAATTCATGTCCAAGTGAATCAAAACAACTGGGAGTTAAGGAAAGTCAGTTTTTTTTAATCAGACTGACTATTCTCCATTCCCCTGTTTCAAAAGACTTGATAAGCAGGTAACAGGCACTTGATATGGAAAGCAGCAAAGCTGCAGCTAACTGAGGATTTATCTTTCAGAGCTGCAAACTGATTGGCAACTCACTGACATAATTTGCATATTACGTTAGAGGTCACTACATCTTCTTTGAAGACTCTCTGAGATGCGTGACTTTATTTTTAATTCAGTGTGTTTCATCAGCTCAACCAACATACATAACAGAACAGGACTTGGCTGGTATAATACAGTATAAAACTGCCGCAGTTAAAGAAATGGGAAATGATGATACTCTGCAAGAGATAATGCCCAGAAAATGTCAGACTCCATTTAAGGTGGACAAGGTAACAGCACTGATTCCCCTTTCTACTGATGAGTGATTGCAGACAGATGTTGATGTGCATCTGTGATATGAGAGATACCAGTGTCAGTAAAACTTTGCCTGCTAAACTCTGCATTGGCTTTCCTTCATTGCAGTTATTTGTTCTAATTGAGTGGAGATACATGAACCTTTCTCATTCACACCCAACAATGCATTTCAGAGAGAGAGAGTTCAAAAACAAACACAAGATATCAGGAGGTTGTTTTAGTTTGATTGCATTTAATTATACTAGTGGAACCTTACTTGATTTAAGAAATCACTGTTACAGTCACAGATAAATATTCAAATTCTCAAGTCATAGAGACATACAGCACGGAAACAGACCCTTCGGTCCAATTCGTCCATGCTGATTAAATATCCTAAATTAATCCAGTCCTAGCAATTGGTCCATGTCCCTCTAAACCCTTTCTATTCATGTACCCATCCCGATGCCTTTGAAATGTTGTAATTGTACCAGCCTCTACCACTTCTTCTGGCAGCTCATTCCATACACGCACCACCCTCTGCATGAAAATGCTACCCCTTAGATCTCTTTCATATCTTTCCCCTCTCACCCTAAACCTATGCCTTCTAGTTTTGGACTCCTTCTACCCTGGAGAAAAGACCTTGGCTATTCACCCTATCCATGCATGATTTTTTTCAACCTCTATAAGGTCACCCCTCAGCCTCTGACACTCAAGGGAAAACAGCGCCAGCCTATTCAGCCTCTCTCTATAGCTCACACCCTCCAACCCTGGCAACATCTTTGTAAATCTTCTTTGAGCCTTGTCGGGTTTTACAGCAACCTTCCTGTAGCAGGAAGACCAGAATTGCACACAGTATTCCAAAAGTAGCCTAACCAATGTCCTGCAACATGACCTCCCAACTCCTGCACTCAATACTCTGACCAATAAAGCAAAGCATACCAAACGCCTTCTTCACTATCCTATCTACCTGAGACTCCACTTTCAAGGAACTATGAACCTGCACTCCAAGGTTTCTTTGTTCAGCAACAGTCCTTAGGACCCTACCATTAAGTGCATAAATCCTGCCCTGATTTGCCTTTCCAAAATGCAACACCTCACATTTATCTAAATTAAATTTCATCTCTCACTCCTTGGCCCATTGGCCCATCTGATCAAGATCCTCTTGTAATCTGAGGTAACCTTCTTCGCTGTCCACTATACCTTCGATTTTGGTTTCATCTGCAAACTTACTAACTATACCTCCTTTGTTCACATCCAAGTCAGTGATATAAATCTCTGTCTTCTAATGTCAAGCCAGTTCTGTATCCAAATGGCTAGTTCTCCTTCTAGTCCATGTGATCTAAGCTTGCTAACTAGTCTACCATGAGGAAACTTACCTTACTGATGTTCATATTGATCACACCCCCACCACTCTTCCATCATCAACCCTCGACGTTAATTCTTCATAAACCTCAGTTGAGTTTGTGTTTGAGGGACACCAACATCTAACACAATATCCTTATTGATGTAAGTAAGGTGAATTACAGAGGTGATAAGGAAGAGCTGTCTAAAGCTGTCTGGGAAAATAGACTAAAGGAAAAGTTAGTGGATGAGCAGTGTCAGACATTTAAGCAGATATTTCAGCAAAAGTGTATACTGGTCATAAAGAAAGACGCAATGAACAGGAAAAATGATAAGATGTAAGAGCACAAATAGGCCATTCAGCCCATCAAGCCTGCTCCACCATTCAAGGCTGATCTCATAATCCTCAATTCCAATTCCCCACCTTTCCCCCATAACCCTTTATTCTGCTACTGATTAATAATCTGACTATCTCAACCTTGAAATCTGTCTGTCTCACCGAACCTCCTATAATTAACAATGGCAGTCGAGTAAGACTAAGACTTGCAAAGTGATGAAAACTAGTGGCAGGTCAGAGAATTGGGAATTTTTTTTGAAGAAACAGCAGCAAGTAATAAAAAAAACTAACAAACAAGGAGAAAATTGATTAAGAAAGTAAAGTTCAAGAAATATAAAAACAAACAGGAAGAGCTTCCACATGTACATGAGAGGAGATAAAGTAGCTAAAGTAAGAATGGGAATCTTGGAGGATACAGCTGGAGAATTAATAATGGAAATGATCGATAACTTCAACCAATATTTCACATTGGATTCAAGGTGGAGAATGCTATAAACATCCCAACAATAATAGATTAGTGCTGCAAACAGGAGCAAACATCTTGCGCCGAAATGTTTTTCTTTGGTTAAGAATCATTCATGTCAAGTCTCATGAAACGTTTTTCTCTCTCTCAGTTTTCCCACCATATTCTACCAAATTTGCCGCATTAACTATCTCAACCGTCCTAATGGCACTCCTGCCATTCAATTCTGGTCCCATTCTACAATTTGCCCAACACAGACGAACTCTCCACTCACTGGATATCCCAAATTGTTCTGGTATCCCAGGCACCAGCACCATTTTAAAAATGTTGTTTACCTAGAAAAACTCTGTCAGTCTGGAACTACTCTGCATGATTCTTGATATTTGCTCCGAATGTGGCAGAGTGGAGAAAATTAGTGCTGGCTTTGCGGGCAGGGATCTGAAAGTCCTGTGAACAGGGTAGGGCTCTACTGTGATAGGGAAGGTTGCCGGATATGGAGACCAGCCATGAAGACCATCATAACAGACCATGCCAGGCTGGTCCCAGGTTACCACCAAGGTCAGTGCAGTCTCAGCCACCTGGAGAGATATACAGCTATCTAGCAAGTAGGTCAATGACCTTGGCCAATCTATCAGTGTAAATGCCACAATCTTCTCTCCCACCAGGCCTGAATCTCCACCACTCTTACAATGGCCTGCAAACTCTTCCCTTGCTCATCCTCACTCATGCCAGCTGCCATAAACACGAACCCTTTGTGCCCTCTGCACTGGTTATTTACTCCTTAGGAATGGCTCACCAGCTTTCTCCAGCCATGCCAACAATAAAATCCATGCCAGACACTCCATTCACTTTTGACAGCTTCCTTATTTATCATTTCAGGAGAAAGCAGCGTACAACAGGAGAGAAAGAGCCAATATGGTGGCTCAGCAGCCCAACATTTTGCTCCTCACTGCTTATAAGGAATGGGACTTGACCGTGACCATCTCCAAGCCCCTAGGCTGGTATTAGAAGATGCCTTTGGTGTATTGTGCCAGGGTCCCCCTCGCTGAACGTGTCTCCTTTGACTTGACTGAGGACTGTGAACGATGGTCATTTAACAGGCTTGGCTTCTGCACAATACAATGCAGGTAGCTCTGCCTGAAGGAACAAAGTGCAGAAGGAAAAGTAGGGAAACTCTGTTTATCCCATTCGGCTTTAACTGAGTGAGCAGTCAAAGAATAAGTGATCGGACTGGAGATGCAGCCTGGTCCCAGCCTATGAACTGAGTGTATGTCCCCTTAATGTACGGTGCCCTTGCTGCAGCATTGCAATGACAGTTATCTGGGTAGCCCAAGGTGCAGCGTTGAAATGCACAAGTATATCAGAGAAGTGCCTTTCAGGTGCTTAGATGCTGGTAACGTCTGAGGAGGTTGGGTGTGCATGTGGCTTGTGCCCATGAAGCCATGCTCATGAGATGTGGGTGCCAACACAGTGGTCCTTTGGAGCAAGTGATGAGGTTGCCAGGTAGTCTCTCTGGCTTCCATACCCAGGATTCTTGGTGTCTGCTTTGCTCATGGTATAACAGAGAGCTGCATGTTAATGAGGCAAGATGTGCAGCTCATAAAGCTGTTAATAAGAAAGAAACCCCCTTAATAAGCAATTTTCCATTGACTTGGGGAATTTCATCTCTTCGCCTATTACTTAATTTAAAATTGCAGCAATTTATTCCTGACGTTGAGATCTGCCTCATTGGACTTTCTATGTGATTCTACCAAAACTGTTCAACATAGCCCACGACATTCATACCCCATCTGAAATCCTACCCTTTCTAACAGTCTCTGAGGAACAAAGTATTTGACAAAATAATTGCATTGAAGTCTAATTGGTTGTCAGGACTTAATGAGTGGCTGCAGAGATAGTGAATTGGGGATTTCAGGAGATTTCAAATGGATTGCAAAACTGTGAAGGAGTCACTCATGTTCAAGAAAGAAGGGAGACAGAAGGCAAGAAATTATAGACTAGACGCCCTATCATATGTCCTTGGGAAAATGCAAGAGTCCATTATTAAGGAAGAAATAGCAGGGTATTTAGAAATGTAGGATGCGAACAAACAGGGTCAGCGTGGCTTAGTGAATGTCAACTCATCTGTTTTCGAATTTGCTAGAGTTCTTTAAGATGTAGCAAGTCGAGTAAATAAATGGGAACAGGTAGATTGAAGTTGATTTCCAGGAGGCATTCAATATAATGCCAGATAAAGGTTTATTGCTCATAGGCTCAGGGAGCATGCATCAGCATGGATTGAGAACTGATTAACACAGAGAAGACAGAGAGTCGGGATGAATGAGTCTTCTTCCGGTCACAATGATATAACCAAGGGAATCAACAAACCAATGTAACAAGGATCGACCTGAGGGCCTAGCTATCTCAATTACTTGAAGGAAGGGACAGAGTATTGTTATGAAGTTGAAGGTGCCAACTGTACTTTTACGTGAGAGTGAGTGCTATTCTGCACTGGGAGCTTACAAGAGCAATCTCAGAGTGTACTGGAAAACTGAAAATATATAACATTTGGCAGAGAAACCTGAGTTGGTTGCTGTTTGACAACAATTTGAATTTAACCAATTATTTTTAATTATGCCCCAGGATGTTAAAAAATTGAATTTATTGCTTTGCCAACATGGAACCAATGAGATATAAAAGGCAGACATTTTGAAAATCAGTCAGAACAACTGCCATTGAGAGAGACCCAAGACATTGAAGCACTCTCTATCGAAAGTACCTTTTCATATGCAAAATCTTCACAGTAAAAAGAAAGAAAACAACCCAGGGAGATCTTCAACCGGAAGCAGAAAGACACCGAAGATGACAGCCACTGTATGGTTTTGAAATTAAGCCGGTATAATTTTAATAAGTGTTTTACTGGAACAGTATATTGTTATAGAGTTGGAGGCAGGCAATTATGCAGTTAAGAGAAAGGGGGACTTAGAGTTGTGAATAGTTGTTGTTTAATGTTCACTTTTAGAGTTAAAGAATAAATTGATATTATTTACTTTAGATAGTGGAATTTGGGAGTTCTCTGTCACTCACATTTTAGCAGACTATGAGGTTCGGTGAGCTTTTCTGGTGTTTGGGTTAATTAACAGAAGGGTTCACAGCTGTGTCATAATAGTATAATGGATCCTCATTTGTTGATGGCACAAAAGAGTTAGAGAGGACAATGTGATGAGGGTGCATAGAATCTGAAAGGGAATATAGATAGGTTGGAGTAAGTGGGCAAAATCTTAGCAGATGGAGTTTAATGCAGGGAACTGTGAGTCAGACTATATTTAAATGGAGCCAGACATCAACAAAATGCAGTGCAGAGGGATCTTGGTGTTCCTGTACATGAAACACAAAAGGTAAGCATGCAGGTGCAGAAGGCAATTTAGAAAGCAAATGAAATTTTGGCCTTTATTACAAGACAGCTAGAATTTAAAAACAGAGAAGTCATGTTACAACAGTGCAGGACATTAGAGAGGGTGCACTGGGAGCACTGTGTACAGTTTTAATCTCCCTGTTGAAGAAAGGATGTACTGATATTGTACTCACTTTGAAAGATAGCCACTGCGCTGATGCCTGGGTTGAAGGTGCTGACTTATCAAATATGTTTATCTGAAAAAGGTGAGATGGGATCATTTATCACTGTCCCAGTCACATGGGATACCATTTCTAACTATGGTATGTGTTACTTCAATGTTGTGGTAGAAATGGAAGTCTGACTAAAATGTTACAGAATGAGAAGTATTCAGTCCATCATGGCCTGGTCTGACTGTTTGAAAGAGCCTATACAAATTGTTTCACTCCCCAGCTCTTTCCCCTGTAGTTTTATTTTCCTTTTTGAGTATGTTCCCAAAAACGTTTTGAAAGTTCCTGTTGAATTGGCTTCCACCCCACTTTTCAGGTGGTATTCCGGATCATAACAAGAAAACATTTCTGTTCCCCTTTGTGTTTTTCTTTTTGCAATGATCTTAAATTAGATTAGATTCCCTTTGGCCCAACAAGTCCACACCAACCCTCCGAAGAGTAACCCACCTAGTCTAATTTCCCTCTGACTAATGCACCTAACACTATGGGCAATTCAGCATGACCAATTCACCTGGCCTGCACATCTTTGAATTGTGTGAGGAAACCCACACAGACACAGGGAGAATGTGCAAACTCTACAGAGACAGTCACCTGAGGCTGGAATTGAACCTGGGATGCTGGGGCAGTAGTGCTAACCACTAAGCCACCATGCCACCCCTTAAGTCTGTGTCCCCTGGTTCCAAATCCTTGTGCTATAGATTTTCCAGAATTTTCACCACTGAAACCCTTCCATTTTTAACACTGGCTAAATCTTTCCATAAACCTCCACACTCTTAACGAGATGGGAACACTGCCAGCTACAGGTTCCCCTCCAAACCACCACCATCTTGACTTGAAAATGTATGGTTGTTCCTCCACTGCCATTGGGTCAAAAACCTGGAATTCCCTCCTGAAAGGCATTGTGGGTGTACTGTCATCAGGTGGACTGCAGTGGTTCAAGAAGGCAGCTCACCACCACCTTCTCAAGGGCAACTAGGGACAGGCAATAAATGTTGGGCCCAGCCAGCAATACGCATGTTCCATGAGTGAATTAAATAAAAACTCTGCTTTTCCAGTCTCTCCTTGTAACTGAGGCCTCCTAAGGTGGCCTATGGGCTCAGTGGTTAGCCCTGTTGCCTCACAGGGACCCAGGTTCAATTCCACCCTGAGGTGACTGTATGGAATTAGCACATTCTCCCTGTGCTTGCGGGAGTTTCCTCCAAGTGCTCTGGCTTCCTCCCACAGTCCAAAAGGCGTGCGGGTGAGGCAGATTGACCATGCTAAATTACCCGCAGTGTTCAGGGATGTGTAGGTTAGGTGGGTTAGCCATGGATAATGCAGGGTTATGGGGATGGGCTCCCACACTGTGGGGATTCTGCGCAGATCACTTCACCCCTGCCCCCCGCCGTCTCCTTTTAAATCTCCAAGCCTCATTGTTGCTTGTGCCAGGGTAGAAGCGTGCCTGATCCTCTGCCTGTTGTGAAAATTCATCCTTTTAAAAACCGAAAGCAGCTCTTTCGTTCTCCCCATTTTGCCGGGTTAACCAGCAAGTGAACGATTTTGATTCTTTGAATTCAGATGATCCTTAGATAAAGGGACTATGGTAATTCACACTGGTGGCTCACAGGATCACTCAGCTGTGAAATCCTATGCCACATTAAGTCTGTGAAGACGTTGCAATATATGAATACAGAACGTGTACTAGCTGAGAAGGCAGATGATTATAATCCGCTCATAGCGTAATATCCTGGCGGTGACTAATTTACGAGTGGGTTATTATTGTCACTATCACAGGAAAGATTAATATAACAAATCACTGTGCTTATGAATTGCATCAGATATTGAAGTAAATAATTCCAGGATAGCAATATTCCACTGTGAGATCATCACGGCTATAGAATAGGCAAGGGAGAATGTTGCTCTGCTTTAGGTAAAGGGTGATTTGGAATTGATGGATAGAGTTTTAATTTTCTGGTGAGCCTCAGGGTTGAGATGAGCCAGTGAATCGAGCATCAGGGAATTTGAGCTTTAAGCACTTGTTTGGAACTTTACTTGAGAGTTTAGAAGGAAGAAAAAAATTACTGCTGGCAAATCGGAAAACGCTGGGAATCGAGCAGCTGGGATCGGGAGAACAGTGAGCCGGCAGAAAGTTGTGCCCTTGTGGAAGCTTGGCTGAAAGGAGGGCTGCTTTTCACGGTGGCTGTAAGTCCCTTTCTGTACCAAGTGTACGCTCGGTGCTGAGAGCTATTGCTGGTCCTGGTGTCATTCATCTTATCCTCTCCTCCTGGCTTAACCTCAGCAAAACCAGTACAGCTGCTTGGTTAAATGGGTCAAGCAACCCTAACTGAAGTACTGCTCTGTGAAGAAATATCATGAGAGAGATGTGTGGCTTCTAGTAATTGATCTCCCCTTTGGACCCTTACCAGGCTGCTGGGTGAAAGGCTGTCCTACACTCATCTCAGTTCGGAAACAGGGTCACTAGATCAGGACATTAACTCTGCTTTCACTCCACAGATGCTGCCAGACCTGCTGGATTTCTCCAACAATTTTTGTTTCATCTCTAACTGGTCGGGTGCTTCCCACACGACCTCTGACTGGTATTCCCTTTCCTCATGCTGGACGCTTTCCAAAGAAGGACAAAGAACAGAAGAGACGTACAGCCCAGGAACAGGCCCTTTGGCCCTCCGAGCCTCTGTCGATCATCAGGCCCTAACTAAACTGAAAAACAAACCTTCTGCCCTTATTCAGTCTATATCCCTCTATTCCCTCCCTATTCATGTAACCATCCAGATGCCTCTTAAATGCCACCAAAGTGCCTGCTTCCACCACCTCTTCTGGCAGTGCGTTCCAGGCTCCCATCACTCTCTGCGTGGAAAAACTTCCCTCGTCCATCTCCCTTAAATATTCCCCCCTCACCTTGAACCTTCCTCGTAATCAAAACTTCAACCCTGGGGAAAAGCCTCTGACTATCCACCTTTATTGATGCCTCTCATAATTCTGTCGACCTCTATCTCCTCTCAGCCGTCATCATTTCTTATCTTTGTAGCCTTGATCTTTGCATTACTTTGCCTGGATGTGACAATTACCTCAATCTGACCTTTGGTGATCCTTCATGGATACACCCTACATAACCATCTCATCCCCTTGACCTTAAGTTTCAGACACACTGGTCTCTGAATGCCCCTGAGCAATTGAATGTGGAATAACTCTCACAAATACCCCCAAAACCCCACCAACTCCACACCATCAGTACTGCTGGGGATTCTCAGCTTCCCCTCTTGTCTAAGGCTAACCAATAGAGAAGGTGAGGACTGCATATGCTGGAGATCAGAGTTGAGAGTATGGTGCTGGAAAAGCCCAGCAGGTCAGGCAATGTCCAAAGAGCAGGAGAATCGACTTTTTGGACATAAGCCCTTCATCATTCCTGACTAAGGCTAACAAATGGCAGGACAGTACACTGGTCAGTACATGGAGGGTAGGAGTGGGGAGGTCATGTTGTGGCTGTATAGCACACTGGTTAGGCCATTTTTGGAATACTGTGTTCAATTCGGGTCTCCCTGCTATAGGAAAAATGTTGTTAAACTGAAAGTGCTGTAGAGAAGATTTACAAGGATGTTGCCAGGGTTGGAGGATTTGACCTATAGGAAAAGGTTGAATAGGCTGGGGCTGTTTTACTTGGAGCATCAGAGGCTGAGGGGTGATATTGTTGAGGTTTCTAAAATCCTGAGGGGCATGGATAGAGTGAATAGCCAAGGGTTGTTTTGCCAGGTAGGGATGTCCAAAATTAGAGGCCATAGGTTTAAGGCGAGAGGAGAAAGATTTAATAGGGACCTAAGGGGCAACTTTTTTCATGCAGAAAGCCCTGTGTGTATGAAATGAGCTGCCAGAGGAAGTGGTGGAGGCTGGCACAATTGCACTTAAAAGGCATCCAGATGGGTTTACGAAGAGGAAGGGTTTGGAGGGATATGGGCCAAATGCTGGAAAATGGGACGAGATGATTGTAGGATATCTAGTTGGCACGAATGATTTGGACCGAAGGGTCTGTTTCCGTGCTGTACATCTCTATGACTCTGTGGCATAGTTGGGATGTTGGTGTTCATTCCACACTGAGTACTCCCCTTCAGCCCACAGCCCTGAGCTGAGTGCTTGTAAGATTGTAATTTTCCCTTCCTGTTTGGATTCCCTCAGCTGGATCTGCCTGAGGTGTGCAGCATCAAATGCAAGAGCTCTCAGGCACCTCCTATTGCACTGCTCATTCTCAGTTATTTTAAAAACTGATCCTGAGAAAGAAAATGGTCATGAATCTTTCTTTTACCTCTTTCCTTCCCCATTTAGAGTACACTTCCTTCGCTCCCTAGATGGCCATCTCCTTTCCTCCGGTATCACCTCTGTCCCTCTTTCCATCTCGTATGACTATTGGCCCTTTCACTACCTCTCCTGCTGTTCCCCAATTCCAATCCCATCCAAATCCCTCTGCAGAGCCTCACCCTCAAGCAACCTTATACAGTTCACCAGCTTGTTCTCCTGCCCCAGAGCACCAAATTACCCCGTTGGATTCCCCACTCTGAATTCCCACATTTCCTTGTTCCCTTGCTTCTCCCACTGTCACTCTCCCCATTAACGTCCCGGTTTCCTCAGTCCATTCCCCAGGGTCTTTGGCAGTCCCTAGGGATCACATCCTTGAAGTTCCAATCTCTATCATTCAGTGAAGCTTTCCTGTTGATTCCTTTTTTCTGTGAATTCATCTATTCTCTAGATCCCTCTTTTCATGATGTGCCCTTATTCATTTGAACCCAGTTAAGGTCACTGATGTGCACCAATGGAGATCTAGACCCCGCCCCAGGGTCGGTCTGGTTCAGTAAGATTTCACACTTCATTCAATCTCGGCCAAGCACAGGTTGTCCAGTAAACAGAGGTTAAACACTTCCGTGTTCCTCAGAGAAACTGCACACATGGCTTAAGACAAAGACCTTTTTATACCTTATTTGAGAGAAGTACAGGCCATCATTACAGATGACATTCAGACAATTACCAATCAATTTTAATGAAATGACTTTATTGACAGCAACTTAGCCCAATGATATTTCCTGGGAACCAACCTTGTTTTCCACCATCCCAAGTACTCTTATATCGCAAGCCTAGTCTCTGCATCTGTACTTGCAAGGTCAGTCAGGATGGCCAGTAATGTCTTACCTCATCTAGTTATTTATATGCTGTAAAGGAAGCATTGTCTGCTAATCTTTGTTGAGACAGACTACATGGTCAGTTCAGCTTTTAGCAGGGTTAAAAGCCATTTTATGCAGTTTTAAGCAGAATTGTCAATTTGCAGCCTGGAAGCCATTTTGTCATGTTATTTGTATTAAGAAGCCATTTTATTGCTGCCTATGTTAGTAAGAGCATGTATTAAATGGATATTCCTGACTACAACTAGGTACTTCAGCCTGTATTCAGATTTCAGATCCTCACCAATGAAGCTGTTATTATCGGGCAGGTTAATAGGGCTCGGTCTACCTTTAGCCCACATACTGTGAGCATTGACTATAACAAGGAAGATCCCAAAAGACTGGGGCGTCTCATGAGTCCGTCAACTTGGTGAAGCTTCACCCCTTTATTTAAGATCAACGGGCATGACTGCATAAGACTGAGACTCCCCATATGCTGCTTGACATGTGGAGGCTTCATAGAGTCATAGAGATGTACAGCACAGAAACAGAACTTCGGTCCAACCCGTCCATGCTGACCAGATATCCCAACCCAATCTAGTCCCACCTGCCAGCACTCGGCCCATATCCCTCCAAACCCTTCCTATTCATATACACATCCAAACACCTTTTAAATGTTGTAATTGTACCAGCCTCCACCACTTCCTCTGGCAGCTCATTCCATACACGTACCATCCTCTGCATGAAAAAGTTGCCCCTTAGGTCTCTTTTATATCTTTTCCATCTCACCCTAAACCTATGCCCTCTAGTTCTGGACTCCCCGATCCCAGGGAAAAGACTTTGTCTATTTATCCTATCCATGCCACTCATAATTTTGTAAACCTCTATAAGGTCACCCCTCAGCCTCCGCACTCCAGGGAATATAGCCCCAGCCTGTTCAGCCTCTCCCTGTAGCTCAAACCCTTCAACCCTGGCAACATCCTAGTAAACCTTTTCTGAACCCTTTCAAGTTTCACAACATCTTTCCAATAGGAAGGAGACCAGAATTGCACGCAATATTCCAACAGTGGTCTAAAGTTGTAAGTGTTTGTGCAAAGAAAGAGCTTGCAGTTTTTAATTGGAAGAAATTTGCACACTCTAAAGCTGGGAGGAAGCACTGTACGATACCAGGTCCACGCTTCAGACACAAAGTTGGATTTGTGAATACAACGTGATTTTGCTGAATGGCATTATGCCAGAGAAAGTGATTCTAGTGGACTGGATGGTAATGACTACCCATGGGATGCTAAGGAATACAGAAGAGTTTCAACCAATCTTCCTGACATTTGTGAGAACTTAACAACAACACTTTAACCTCAGGAAACTGAACTTTTGCATGCTGCCCAATTAAGGTCTCCCCGTCTTTTTAAAAGTTCCAGTGTGGTCAGAAGATTCCAGCTGACCTTTCGGTCAATGACCTTTCATCAGAATCCCCCCAGGGTTCATCTCTTCCTTGGTTCTGGACTGGGGGCTCTCCTACTGGCACAGTCCAAGGGGAACGGTGCTGGTTGAAGGAGTATTATTGACCAGATCAAGGGGTCAGTTTCCTAATTCTTCCTCAAATGGAGTCCCAGCGATTTACCTTCACATGAGAGCAGGCCTTCGACCTAATGTGTCAAAAAAATCAAACAACTCAAGCAGTGGAACACTCAGTGTCCCCTCACCTCCTTACTGTCCCCACATCCACTCACTATCGCCTCATCCCCTCACTATTCCCTCATTCCCTCAGTATCCCCTCACGTCCTCAACATCTTGTCACTCCCTCACTATCCCCTCATTCCCCCAGTATCCCCTCATGTCCTCAACATCCTGTCACTTTCTCACTATCCCCTCATTCCCTCACTATTCCCTCATCCCTCATTGTTCCTCATTTCTCCATTGTCCTCTCATTCCCTCACTGACTTGTCATCCCTTCACTGTCTTCATATTCCCACATTAACCCCTCACTTCTTCACTGTCCCTCATCCCCTCACTGTCTCGACATCTCCTCATGCCCTCGCTATCTCTTTATTGTTTCACTGTCTCTCATCCCCTCACTGACCTTCATCCCCTCATCATCCCATTGTTTCTTCACTGTCTCTCATCCCCTCACTGTGTCCTCACCTCCTCAGTTTTCCCACACCTCCTCACTATCTCTTCATCCCCTCACTGACTCATCATTCCCTCACTGTACCTTCATCCTTCTTCTGTCTCCTCATTGTCCCCTTATCTCCACACTCTCCTCTCTTACCTCCACACTATCCTGTAAAGAAGGTTATGGAGTCTCGACTGGAGGGAGGTGACTACAGTCCTAATCTTTGTGAGCAGGAGTATATCTTATTGGTTCCTCTTGTTACAACATGGGATAAACCCTCCTGCTTAATTCAAACTAGCAACACAGAAAAGATGTAGTAATCTGTGAAAATTTGAGGGACCAAGAACTGGTTAAAGTAAAAATTAACTATTTCATTTCTTAAAGTATAACAGAGAATAATTAACTAACAACTATTTACAACTCCTTCCTCTAACCTATCTTTTACTTTCCCTTCTATAATGCTAGTACAATAAAAATATACCAAAAATTCAAATTTCCAAACCAGCCAGCTTTATATCTTCCTCTGTAGATTTGCTCTCCAGGTCAGTGTTGGTGTTGGTGTTGGTGTTTTCCAATGTGCAAACTGCTTCTTAGACAGGTACCTCTCAGAGAGTTCTGACTTGCAGTCTACATCTGTCGGTCTTTTGGCAGTTCTCCCCCAACTGTTCAATTTTCCCCAGTCTTATACACCCCAAAGCATCGGATTGTGCCATTGGCTTTTAAGCTTGTCAATATACTCAATTCAAACTTAATTGGAGCTTCATTTTTTGGGGGGAAATGATTTAAACTGATGGGCCGAATTTGCATTTGTTTTGTTGTCTCCAGACAACCCAGCTAATCAAGCTGTTCGACCAAAAGGTTACGTTTCATCTTGTTCAGAATGCTTGGTGCTGTCAGGTAGTTCCGCTAGCTTTTAAATCTCTTAAAGGTTCAGTACACCCACATCTTCATAGCACTCTCCCCATCACTCCTCAATTTAGTCTGCTGTAATATTCCTGCAAGTAATCCTTAAGGGGTTGCCAACGTGACTTTTTACAGAAAGGATCTTAAAACACAGAAGGAGATTATCTGGCCCATCATGAGACTCCGAAATTTTTCGAACAGTTATGCCATTCGTCCCACTGTCCTGTTTTCTCCCATTACATTTCAAGTCTTTCCTGTCCCATCTCCAAGAACAATCTGATCAGTCCTCCTGAAATCATGTGATGGATGGAGATGTCTCTGGTTATAGCCACTGGATACTCATCACTGAAGAAACATAGTTTTGTTGGAATTTGTGAAAACCACAGCAACAGTGACTGTACATAATGGGCCAATGAGTGCACTGCAGCATATGAGAGCAAGTTTGAGTACAGGGGTTGTTAAGGAGATAGACTGTAGGCACTTCTGCACAGACTTCACATTTGGAAAATGCTATTATTTAAAATCATTCACATGGTTTCTCTTTCTCGGCAGCATCCCATAGATATTATATGAAAGTGGAAAACTGCATTGAAATTTTCATAATGGTTAGATTCACCTGCATTTCCTTTCACCTGATTTACTGCTCTGATGTGGTTTCCTCTACATCGGAGAGACCAAGTGCAAACTCGGGAACTGGTTCAGGGACCATCTATGGTCTGCATGCTCTAATCAAACCCACCTTCCGTCTACCAGCCATTTCAACACCCCCTCCCACTCACCTGATGATATGTCCATCCTGGGCCCTCTCCACTGTCAACACAAGGCCACACAAACTGAAGGACAAACACCTCATCTTCCACCTTGGGAGCTTACAACCATATGGCCTCAACATAGAGTTCACCAGCTTCCAAATCTCCCCATCCCCCTACCTCATCCCAGGCCCAGTCCTCCCTCTTCACCCTGCCCCCTTAACATGACCCTACCCACCCATCGTCCTTCCCACTGACCAATCACAATCAGCTCCTACCTGCATCCAGCTATCGTCATCCACTTACTTTCCCTCAGCCCCACTCCCCTTCTATTTATTTCTCAGCTCCATTCCCCCTTCCTAGTCCTGATGAGGAGTCCTACCTGAAATGTTGATTCTCCTGCTCCTCTGATGCTGCTTGACCTGCTGTGCTTTTTCTAGCTCCACATTTTATCGACACTAATTATATATGTGGATTATTGGCATTTGTGTAATTATGCCCCACAAATAATAGAATTGTGGCCTCAGAAATTGATATGACTAAATCAAAGTATCAAACCATTGTAGCCTGCTGAGATGGGTGGCACGGTGGCTCAGTGGTTAGCACTGCTGCCTCACAGTGCCAGGGACCTGGGTTTGATTCTGGCCTTGGGCAACTGTAAATGTGGAGTTTGCACATTATTCCCGTGTGTGCATGAGTTTCCTTCGGGTGCTCCGGTTTCTTCCCACAATTCAAAAGATGTGCAGGTTGGGTGAATTGGCCGTGCTCAATTGCCCATTGTGTTTAGGGCTGTGTGCATTAGTCAGGGGTAAATGTAGAGTAATGGGGTAGGGAAAGGGTTGGGTGGGATAGTCTTCGGAGGGTCAATGTGGACTTGTCAGGCCAAAGAGCCTGTTTTTACACTGTAGGGATTCTATAATTCTGATAGTATTATACTTGCATGGTCTTAACTGATGTAATTAAGCCAATGGTGCATTGATACGAACAAGTATATTGTATCCACTGCAATACAGGGTCCACTCTTCATACTGGAATGTTGCAGTTCGAGGAGTCTGCTGCAAAGTGCTTGCATTACCACACTATCTAGACTGTTTATTTGGAAATAACAAGTTCAATTAGGCCAGTGCAAAGTCTTCGATTGCTGTGTCTCTCCAAACAACTATGTTCCCCGTGAACCAGTATTCAATGTAGTTAGAGTGAATTTCAAGCCTTGGCTCTCTATTAGAGTTCAGTGGGCTGTGGTGAGATTGGATCAAATGAAATTGACAATCCAGAGTTGGATTAGGCTCCTTGCCAAGTAAAAGGCACTGAGTTCTCAAGTGTATCAGGACTGAAAACTTGTATTTATACAGTGCCCTAGTCCGACATCTGAACATCTCAAAGAACATCACAGCCGAGGGATTATTGAAAGGTGTTAGTTAATGTCATGACAGCAAAAACATTAACCAATGTACACACAGCAGGGCTCACAAATAGCTAATGAATTACAAAATACAGCAGGGCTTAATGATGCTTTTGACTGAGGAGGGAATGTTGACCAGGACATATGTATGACAGGTACATCTGGTGTAGACTAAAGGAAGAATTATGATCATACCTTAAGAGAAATTCCTGCCCTTGCTCAACAATGTTGTATTTCCTCTTTGCTTCACTTTATTTTACCCCATGTCTTTAGCCATCATGCTCCGCACTCTGGAATTCTCTCCTGAAACGTTTCTTCTTAAAACCTAACTCTTTGATCAAGTTTATAATCTACTATCCCAAGATTGCCTTTGGCTCAATGTCAGTTTTCACACGATTAAGTTCCTGTGAACAGTCTTGGTGCCATTTTGTCACACTAATTCATGTTGCTGCTAAAGCATAACCTTAAATTTTCTGCTGATTCCTGATGAAGGGTCTATGCCCGAAACGTCGATTTTCCTGCTCCTCGGATGCTGCCTGACCTGCTGCGCTTTTCCAAAACTACACTCTCAAATCTAATCTCCAGCATCTGCAATCCTCACTTTCGCCAGAGATTAAACCCGCAGAGCTCTGACTGAAGTGTTTGCTGAAGAAGAGAACACTGACAAAATATCAAGAGAAGTGGGGATGCTAAAGCGTGTGGAAGATCTACTGTTTGGCAGAGTGACATGGAAAGGCTGCCTGTGTTATGGATAGATAGGTCCCCTGGCTCAGATGGCTTCCACCTCAGATTTCTAAGGGAAGTCAACTCCGAGAGAGCCAATGGGCTTGGGGCAATCTTTCGATCTTCCCAGGTATGGAAGAGGACTCAAAGGAACAGAGAGTAATAAATGTGATAGGTTTATTTGAGAAAGTATACGAGGAGATTACAAGTAATCCTGTGGGGCGGCACAGTGGCTCAGTGGTTCAATTCTCACCTCAGGCGACAGTCTGTGTGGTCTTCGCATATTCTCCCTGTATCTGCGTGGGTTTCCTCCCACAGTCCAAAGATGTGCAGGTTAGGTGAATTGGCCATGTTAAATTGCCCCTAGTGTTAGGTGGGTTAGTCAGGGGTAAGTGTTGGGGAATGGGTCTGGGTGGGTTGCTCTTCGGAGGGTCGGTGTGGACTTGTTGGGCCGAAGGGCCCATTTCCAATCTGTAGGGAATCTAATCTAATCCTAGTTAGAAATTCAGGAGTGAGTGAGGTTTTCGAAACAATAATCAGAAAATAAGCATCAACAGGCACTGGAGAGTGAGTTAAGTACAACCATCATGGATTTGGAAAACTCTTGGTTACTTTTTGATTAAGTAACACAGAAAGTTGAAGAGATTGTAGTTGCTGCTGTTTATATTTTGAAGAAAGAATTTTACAAGATTTTACAAAAACAAGTGCTGGCTATCAAAATTGAGCTCGTGGAATAAAAAGGTTAGTTTGGATGAATAGTGGAAAGTAACATTTGCATCAGACATGTTCCAGGCAATCTCCATCTCTGCGAAGAGAAATTCTAACCATCGCTTCTTGATATTCAATGGCATCACCATCATGTATTCCCCCAATGTCCACATCATGGAAGTTAGCATTGACCAGAAACTGAGCTAGTCATATCAATACAGTGCATACAAAAACAGATCAGAGGATTGGAATCCTGCAGCAAGTAACTCCCCTCTTGACTCCCCAAAGCCTGAGCACTATCTGCAAGGCACAAGTCAGGAGTAGGGTAGAATACTCCCCACTTGCCTGGATGAGGCAGCTCCAACAATGCTCACAAAATACCTTCCAAACCTGTTGCCTCAAGCAGGACAAGGGCAGGAGGTACATGGGAAAACCACCAGCTGAAAGTTACCCCTTCAAGCCACATGCCATCCCTACTTGGAAATGCATTGGCATTCCTTCAGAGTCACTGAATCAGAATTGTGGAATCTGATTCCCTCCATAGCAGCATTGTGGGTTTATCTAGACTACAGCAGTTTGGGAAGGCAGCTCACACCACCTTTGAAAGGGCAACTAGGGACAGGCAATAATTGCTGGCCTCTTTTGCACTGTCCAATCATATCAAAAAACAATTTGAATTCAGGGCAGATGGCAGTAAGTCCTGGTCAGTAGGCTTTTTTTCAAAGAGGAGAATGTAATCAATGACGTTCCTTGTGGTCAGTGTAAGAGCTACTTCTCTTTTTGATGTATATAAATGACTTGGATATTGGAAATGAAAAAATGGATGAGTGGCAATCAATGAAAATGATACTAGTTGATTGCAACAGAATATAGACAAGTCAGTGAAAAAGATAATGAGGTGGTTGATGGAATGTGAGACAGGGAGGACCAACAACAGTTGAGGTTTGGCAGACTGGATAGGAGGCGATAATGAGGAGGTAATGGCAGAGTTTTAATGTGTATGCAGGGCACGGGTTTAATGGATATTAGGTCTCGAAGATGGCAGCACGTATTGAGGAAGTGGTTAGCAAAGCATGTAGAATCCTGGGCTTCTTAAATAGAATGGGAAGTTTAAAAAAGCCAGAAACTGTCTCTTTTCAAATTCAAGGCAAAACAAGTACGGGATCTGTTAGCTCTGGTCGGTGGTAAAACCGAAGTAACGTGGCTGCTGTCAGGGCAAAGGAGCCCAGGGAAAGTCCGGTTTGAAGTTACTGCCATAATTAATAGCTGAACATAAAGGGGGAGGCGGCTATTCCTGCTGCCTGCAGTGATAGAGCTTTCTCAGGCAGGCAGATTGAAGACTGTGATGGTCAGAAAGATGCTGCAGAATCGAGGGAACACAGAGGCCAGCTGTTCCCGTCAGTGCAGAATGCTGGTGAGACTCAATTCCCCAATCCAATGAAATGGACTTTGTACAGATATAAAAAACACAGAAAGTGGTGTTTTTTAAAAAATTCGATTCATGGGTATCTGCATTATTGCCAATTGCCCATACAGCTGTGAAGAGTCAAATGTATTGCTGTAGGTCTGGAGTCACATGTAGATCAGACCAGGTAGAGATGACAGATTTCCTACTGTTAAGAACATGAGCAAATCAGGTGGATTTTTTTACAACAATAATCACATTATTGTCATTAGATTCATTTCTTTGAAAAGAAAGCTTCAGATTTAATTGAACACAAACCTGATGCAATCCCCTTACATGCCAAATGACAGTACCATTAAACCATCCACCTCTACTGTGCAGGGGCAGACTATATGACCCATTAACCATCCAAAGACAACCCCATCCCAGAATGCCCCACAGCCAATCTACCTCACATCTTTGGACTGTGGGAAGAAACCCCCACAGACACAGGGAGGACATGCAAACTCCACTCAGGCAGTCATCTGAGGGTGGAATTGTACCCAGGTCCCTCATACTGTGAGGCAGTCACACTAACCATTGACCCACCCTATTGTTAGGTAACTAGTAAGTTCAGAAGGATTAAATAAATGAACTTTCAAAACGACTCTGAGAAACCTGCAAGGAGAAAAGAGTCTTTTAAAAAGCCAGCAGGGGTTTGGAATTTTAAAAAGAAGATGACATTTCTGCTTCGATTGCAGTGTAATTTATAAGCATTGCATGGGGTTATGTTAAGAAACTAATGTGGAATGACTGTTCTGTGGTTCATAGTAACAGTTTCCCACTAAGTAATATTTATCTGATGTTGATTTTAGTTTCCTTTCTCCGAATAAAGATCTTAAAAACTGGAAAACTCGCTGAGATATTTAATCATGATTTTAAATCTTTTAAAAGTTTGTAGCCTTCATAAGGATCATAATAAAAGATATTGAGAACAAAAGCGAGATGTTATCCTGAGCAGTGGTAAAGCCCTGGTTAGGCCACAATTAGAATATGGTGCTGACTTCAAGTTGCCCTGCTTTAGGGCAAATGTGATGATTCTTGAGCTGGCATGGAGCAGACTTACCAGAAAAGAGGGAACTTACCCACAACATTATGTTGGAGAAACAGAACTTGTTCCACATGAAACAAAACGATTGATGACTGGTTTTTAGACATGTGGGAGATTTCGAGAGAATCACAGAATCCCCCACAGTGTGGAAGCACGCCATTCGTCCCATCAAGTCCACACTGACCCTCCAAAGAGCATTCTGTCTTGACCCACCCCATCTCCATAACCCTGCATTTCCCATGGCTAATCCACCTAGCCTACACATCACTGGACACTGTGGGCAATTTAGCATGACCAATTCATCCAAGCTACGCATCTTTGGAGTGTGGGAGGAAGCCATTGGCACTTCAAGAAAACAATTTATCAGCTGGAAAAACTCTGAAAGATTGAGATAATTTGAAATACACAATCTTCTTTCCTCCCGTTACATATTTTCTCACATTCTCCGTCCATCCCCCCTTTCTCTTCTCCCTTCCCGCATTTCTTCAGTCCACCTCCTCCCTCCCTTTATTGCTTTCTCTCTCTCTCCCACCTTCTCATTCCCTTCAATAAACCCATGGTTACCGTGTCAGCAGCATTGGCTTGCCATCCTTCTAACAATGCATTATGCAGTGGCAGGATTGCAAATTCACATCTCACTCTGTCTCAGCTGCCACCCCGCAATGAAACAAAATCCTTTCCTCCTGATTATACAGGCACAACGCAGAGATAGTCACTGGAGAGAATTCAATTTCTTATCACTTCAAGTGGAACTGCGGAGCTCAGAGCTGTATCCCACTCAGCCGTCTTGTTACAGTTGTGATCTTCACTCTGAGTGGTCTGTCAGTGAAGAGCAAGTTATCTCTGTTCTCTTTTTGTGCCCAACCTTGACAGTAGTGGCAGGGGGTTGCAAGGCTAGTGATTCCTGGCTTTCCTGCTTAGCCATTGTTCCCTCATCGATTGTGACCTCATCAGACAAGTCTATCTTGTAAAGTAACTTATTCCAACTCAGATGTTGCCTCGCCTCACTGCCTGCATTACATATCCTCCATGAGTTTAACACCAAAGAAAAGACTTTAGTCTTTTGCCCCAGGATTGTATTTGCATTATATCAATCAACGTCAGGAGTTTGCTCTTTAGTGATCAGTCCCACTGAAGATTGAGCAGCAAAATGGCTTGATCTAAGTCCTCCTGTTGCTCAGTGCTCACCGTCATTGCTCAGGTGTTTGAGTATAGGAGGTGGGATGTCATGTTGAGGTTGTACAGGATGTTGGTGAGGCCTATTCTGGAGTACTGTGCGCAGTGCCGGTCATCCTGTTATAGGAAGGATATTATTAAGCTAGAGAGGATTCAGAAAAGATTTACCAGAAGGTTGTCAGGAATGATTTATAAGGAGAGGCTGGATAGGCTGGATGTTTTTCGCTGGAGCTTTGGAGGTGGAAGGGTGATCTTATAGAGGTTTATAAAATCATGAAGGGTATAGATAAGATGAATAGCAAAGGTCTTTTCAAAAGGGTGGAAGAGTTTAAAACTAGGGGTATATTTTTAAGGTGAAAGGAGAAAATTTTAAAAACGACATGTGGGCAACATTTTTACACAGAGAATAGTTTGTATGTGGAATGAACTGCCAGAGGAAGTGGTGGATGTGGGTACAGTTACAACTTTTAAAAGACATTTTGCTAAGTACAGGAACAGGAAAGATTTGGAGGGATATGCACCAAGTGCAGGCAGTTGGGACTAGTTTACTTTGGGATTATGGTTGGCATGGACTGATTGGACCGAAGAGTCCATTTTCGTGCTGTACAACTCTATGAGTCTATAAGAGACCGATTTGATGAAATGACGAACAAACTGCAGCAATGGTGAAAAAACAGTTGGGTGTCAGTCTGGAACATAGTTTGTGCTGGAGTTCTCCAGGGATCAGCGCTAGGACCCAGGAAATACAGGGCAGTCAGCTTAACTTTGGTGGGGGTTAATTTTTAAAAACAGTTAGGTACACAAGGGATTTGCTTAATACCTAATCTATGACCTTATTCAGAAAAGACAGGATAGACTTGTTAAGGAAAAATCGTGTCTGACCAACTTAAGAGTCATAAGAATCTACAATGAAAAAGACCAATTGAGTCCAACTTATTGGAGTTTGTTGAAGAGAAAACGGAGAGGGTCGGTTTGGACAAGTCTGTTAGTGTCGTGTGCATGGACTCCCAAAAGGCATTCTCTCCAGTATCAAATGACAGACCTGTAAGGAAGGGTATAGATGATGGAATAAACAGAGCAGTAGCAATGTGGATACAAAATTAACAGAGTGCTGGGAAGCAGAAAGCTATGGTTAATGTGCATTTTTCAGGCTGGATTAAGGTTTTCAGTGGCATTCCCCACGGATTGGTATTGGGATCTTTGCTTTTCCCAATGTGCATATATATTTTATTTATATATATATATAAGATCTACATAAAATCTATATCTTGCTGTGCAGACAATTTTAAAGTCTGCAGACAACTCAAAATTTGGGTGTAATTGAAACTGATAGGAGAACAGAGTAAAACTTTGAAAGGAAATTTACACATTGGTGGAGTCGATAGTGGCAGCTGTATTCAATGCAGAGGAGATTAAGGTAGTCTCCTTGGTGCAGACAGTATAAAACTAAAGGGTGTACAAGAGTAGTAATAACTGAGTGTGTGTTCATAAGTCACGAGATGTGGCATGACAGGTTAATATCTGTAAATAACGCAAACAGTATTCTAAGCTTCATTAATAGGAGGATAGAGTACAAGAGCACACAGGTTTTGTTGAACATACATAAGACGGCTGGAGTTCTGTTTGACACACTATAGGAGGGATGCACCAGAGAGTGGGCAAGAGAGATTTATGAGAATGGTTGCACAGATGAGACACTTTCAATTATGAGGAACAATTGGGGAAATTGGGACTATTTTCCCTGGAGAGAAGGCTAAGAGGAGATTCAAAAGAAGGTTTCAAAATCCTCAGCAGGCTGAATAGAACAAATAGGAAGAACCTGCTTCTGCTTATTTTGCAAAATAATTAAATGGGAAGTGAGATTTTTTCTCACACACAGAGCGCGGTTAGTGTGTAGAACGCATTGCCTGGAAGTGTAAAAGAGACATGTTCAATTGAGTGATTAATGGAGGAATTCGATGATTTTAATTGAAATCAATGTGCAGGGATGTGGGGGAAAAGGGGAGGAGTTTGGCATTGAACTAAAATGCAGAGTGAGCCAGTACAGACGCATAGTGCCAAATGTCATCCACCCGTGCTTTAACAATTCCGCAATTTTGCGATTCTGTAACCACTGTACTTCCTGAAACAAATTAATGAAATAAACACTGGAGCACAGGGAGCAATTTCAAAATTTCCAGATGATTTGAAACTTGGGGGTGTTGTGAACTGTGAGGAGGATAGTACGGGACTTGCAAAAGGACAGTTGGTGAAATGAGCAGGCACACACAACTTTAATGCAGAACATTACACAAGGGTATCCCAACAAGAGAAATAACATGGAAAAATCCTGAAGAGATTCAGGATTTTTTTGGGGGGGGTGGGGTGGTGGGCAGATTTTGGTGTACATATGAACAAACAGCTGGAGGTGGCAGGGTAGGCTAATAGGGATAGGGCTGTTAATGAAACATCCTGCGCTTCATAAATTGGTTACAACAGCAAGGCATATTGTTGCAAAAAGAAAGCTGGTGCTAAAGGTCTTAATTTTCACACTCATCAGGACCAGTACAAGAATGCCAAATTTCAGAGGGAGGCACAATTTATGACACATAAGAAAAGAATACGGATTGGTTGGCAGCTGACTGTTTTTGGTCAAGGTGTTGCCATGGAGAATGAACGTGTCATTGATAAATTCATAAAAGCCATAATGCTGGGACATGTTCCCTTTCCCTGCAGAAGACTTGTCTCTGTGCATGAACATATGTAGATGTTAGCAAAACATAAAGGAACCACTTTGCAAGCTGATGCTCTTCAATTGTTTTTACTGCTTAATTCAATCAATAAGGAAAACCTCTGGACATCAATTAGAGATTCTCAAAGGCAAATTCTGATGTTCCACAGTTTGTTCTTGAAGAAAGCATTCAGCACACACCACTTTTGAAAAGTTGTGTCTGAGATATATCGTCATAGTGTCATACGGGACAGAAGAGACCCTTTGGCCCATCTAGTCTATGCCAACCTACATAAACTAACCACACCTTCTAGCACTTGACCCATAGTCGTGAAAATTATGACAACTCAAGTGTTTGTCCACATACTTTTTAAAGTGTGTGAGGTGTTCTGTTTCAACTGCTACTGCTATACCAGGCACCCACCAACCTCTGGCTGAAAAGAATTTTCCTCCATCCTCATCTAAACTTGCTGCCCTTCACTTTAAAATGATGCCCCCTTTGTTATTGATTCTTCAGCAGGAAAAAAATCAGCTGCTCTCTATTTACTCTATCTGTGCCCCTCATTATTGTGCACACCTCTATCAGGTCCCCCTTTCAGACTTATCTGCTCCAAAGTAAACAACCTGAGCTTATCCAGCCTCTCTTTGTAGCTAAAATGCTCCATCTCAGGGTACATCCTGGTGAATCTCCTCTGCACCCCCATCAGTGCAATCACACCCTTCACATGGTGACGCAGTGATTGAGACAGGTTATGATGTGATGAATATATACATTACAGGGTGCATCAACCACAAACCCCTCGCCAGGGTGTAAGGTCGAAGGCTCATAACTTATGTTCTGTCTATAGCAGTGAATGGTAGGAATCAGACACCTATACTTAGCTTCCGTGATATCATTTGTACATCATTTCATCTTCAAATACAGCATCCCCATTACTCTACCAATCCTTGTTATAGGATTGGTATGTTTGTACCTAAGCAAAGGACATAAAAAGACACAGCCAGTGCCGAACCCCTTACTTCCTCCACCCTACAACATGTGCTATCCCTGAAACCCCTTCTCCTTGAGGGCTCGACAAAGAGTCTGATTTCTCACCCTTTCTGGGTAATAGTTTCCTTGTGCCTCAGGGACCCAGAATTTAAAGGGAAGATCTCAGTGAATGAAGTTCCCTGGAATGGTACTCATGCACCATATTGAGACCAAGCATGGACTAGGCTTCCATTCCCTTGAGGTTAGAATATTAGGGGATGATTACAGCAGTTTATAGGGTGTTGCTCAGATGAAGGGAACCATTTAGTGGAACATCCTCATAAGGTGCTGCTACAAGGAAGTTGAGCAACATCTTTAGCCTCTCACAATTTAAAATCGGAGTGAGACTATTCAGGGGTTATGTTGGAAAGGGTTACATAGAATATAGAACAGTACAGCACAGAACAGGCCCTTCAGCCCACGATGTTGTGCCAACCATTGATCCTCATGTGAGGTAAACCTAATGTATGAACCCTCAACTTTCTGTGACCATATGCATGTCCAGCAGTCTCTTAAATATCCCCAGTGACCTCGCTTCCACAACTGCTGCTGGCAACGCATTCCATGCTCTCACAATTCTCTGCATAAAGAACCCGCCTCTGACATCCCTTCTATACTTTCCGCCAAACAGCTTAAAACTATGACCCCTCATGTTAACAATTTCTGCCCTGGGAAAAAGTCTCTGGCTATCAATTCTATCCATGCCTCTCATTATCTTGCACACCTCAATTAGGTCCCCTCTCTTCCTTCTTTTTTCCACTGAAAAAAATCCGAGTTCAGTCAACCTCTTTTCGTAAGATAAGCCCTCCATTCCAGGCAGCAGCCTGGTAAACCTCCTCTGAACCCTCTCCAAAGCATTCATATCTTTCCTATAATAGGGTGACCAGAACTGGACACAGTATTCCAAGTGCGGTCTAACCAAAGTTTTATAGAGCTGCAACAAGATCTCATGGCTCTTAAATTCAATCCCCCTGTTAATGAAAGCAAAAACACCATATGCTTTCTTAACAGCCCTGTCCACTTGGGTGGCAATTTTAAGGGATCTATGTACCTGCACACCAAGATCCCGCTGTTCCTCCACACTGCCAAGAATCCTGTCTTTAATCCTGTACTCAAGTTTCAAGTTTGACCTTCCAAAATGCATCACTTCACATTTATCCAGGTTGAACTCCATCTGCCACCTCTCACCCATCTCTGCATCCTGTCAAAGTCACACTGCAACCTACAACAGTCATCTATACTGTCAACGACACCTCCAACCTTTGTGTCATCTGCAAACTTGCTAACCCATCCTTCAATCTCCCCATCCAAGTCATTAATAAAAATTACAAAGAGTAGAGGCCTAAGAACAGAGCCCTGTGGAACACCACTCACCACTGACTTCCAGGCAGAATATTTTCCTTACACTACCACTCGCTGTCTTCTGTCAACCAGCTAATTCGGTATCCAGACAGCTAAATTTCCCTGTATCCCATTCCTCCTGACCTTCTGAACGAGCCTACCATGGGGAACCTTATCAAATGCTTTACTGAAGTCCATATACACAACATCCACCGCTCGACCCTCATCAACTTGTCTAGTAACATCCTCAAAGAACTCAATAAGATTTGTGAGGTATGACCTGCCCCTCACAAAGCCATGCTGACTGCATTTAATCAAGCCATGCTCTTCCAGATGGTCATAAATCCTATCCCTCAGAATCCTTTCTAGCACCTTGCAGATGACAGACGTGAGACTGACTGGTCTGTAATTGCCGGGGATTTCACTATTTCCTTTCTTGAAGAGAGGAATTACATTTGCCTCCCTCCAGTCCTCCGGTACTACTCCGGTGGAGAGCGAGGATGCAAAGATCTTCGCAAGCGGCGACGCAATCACATTTCTCACTTCCCAAAGCAGCCGAGGACAAATCTGGTCTGGCCCTGGCAACTTGTCAATCTTATATGTTTGTCAAACTTTTCAGCACATCAGCTTCCTCAATCTCTATCTGTTCCAGCATGCTTACCTGCTCCACAATGGTTTCATTCACTACAAGGTCCTTTAGTAAAGACAGAAGCAAAAAACTCATTTAGGGCTTCCCCTACCACCTCAGACTCTATACATAAGTTCCCTATGCTATCCCTGATCGGCCCTACTCTTTCTTTGATCATTCTCTTATTCCTCACATAAGTGTAAAATGCCTTTGGATTCTCCCTAATCCTTCCTGCCAAGCCTTTTTCGTGCCCCCTCCTGGCTCTCCTCAGACCATTTTTGAGCTCCTTCCTTACCTGCCTATAATCCTGTAAAGCTGAGCAAGACCCTTGCTTCCTCCACCTTACGTAAGCTGCCTTCTTTCTTTGGATGAGAAGCTCCTCCGCTCTCGTCATCCAAGGTTCCTTTATCTTACCCTTTCTTGCCTGTCTCAGAGGAACACATTTATGCATCACTCGCAACAACTGTTCCTTAAACAGTCTCCACATGTCTATAGTGCCCTTTCCATGGAACAATTGCTCCCAGTCCATGCTTCCCAACGCACGTCTGATAGTATCGTAGTTTCCTTTTCCCCAATTTAATATCCTCCCATTGTGCCTGCTTCTCTCCTTCTCCATAGCTAGGTAGAATGTGAGGTAGTGGTGGTCATTATCACCAAAATGCTCTCCCACCCCAAGATCTGACACCTGCCCCGGCTCATTGCCGAGCACCAAATCCAAAATGGCCTCTCCCCTCGTGGGCAGGAAAGTGCAGGTAAGGCCAAAATGAGATCAGCCACAATTGTACTAAATTATAGAGCAGGCTCGAGAGCTGAATGACCTACTCCAACTCTTCGTTCTAACTTCTTACGTGTGCTTCACACAAAGGTAACAAGTTCACATCTGGATTCTCTCCGACAAAAAATTTGGTGAAATTTGAAAAGAGTTTGAAATCTGAGAACAATGGATTTAATGTTATTAAGCCAGGGAATAAGGGTCATAGACTCAGTGGATGCTGATCAAGTTAACGCACAGATCCACAGGATCTAATTAAATGGTGGCACAACCTTAACGGGCTGAATGGCCTACTTTGGTTCCTGTGACCGAGTATCCTGAGTGAAAGGAGTTGAAGGGATCTGCATCTGGTCAAAGTGAACATATCCACAAACTGTTCTCAGGTATGATTTATCTCTATTCCCTGACAGACAGCCCATAAAAGTAGAATTTGGAAAATAGAAGCCTTTACCAAAATTAAGTAAGCAACTGTCCTTGGAATTTGAAAAGTCCAATGCCAAGGTAATAGATATGGAAAAAAAAATCCAGAGTTTTTGTATTTAGTTTTGAAAATGCAAAATCAATAAATTAACAAAAGAAAACACTATTCCGTTTGGAGATGCCGTCTGATCAACCTCCTCAGAAATGGTATCAAAAAGATCTTAAGCTCAGGTCTCCTGGCTCAGAGGTAAGGACACTACCACTGTACCACGAAAGCCCTCAGCAGTCTCACACCTTCCAAGATGGCGACAGAGTAAGACCCCTGAGCTGGAGCTCAACTGCTCCATTTGTTTCTTTTTTACTTTCTCTCTCTTTTCGCATTTATTATGGTGTTATGTTGGTATTTTTTTTCCAACTGCACTTTGAACATCAGCTAACCCTGTTTCACTCTGACTCTGCATTGTTGGAGGGGGTGCTCATTAATCTTCCACTTCTTTGAAGCATTTCGCAGCCGTCCAGTTATATCTTCACTGCGGCTGTTCCTTTATTGGTGGCTTGGGGCACATTTTATGTCTTCATCATGTTGTAATTCTGCAGTCATTCTCTGTTCTGGGCCATATAATTTAACAGTGCTGGGTTGCTGGCAGCTCTCCCATTAGACTGTAGACCCAATCTTTTAATCTAGTTCAGTTGGACTTCTTCAACTGGGGCTCAGCTTTGTCTCTCTCTCTCTCTCTCTCTTTTCACACATTCCTCCAGATGTAAAATGACTTTTTTTTTTACTGAATCACAGTGTCAAAGTGGGCCATTCATCCCATTGCCTCTGACTAGTTCTTCTAACAAGCCTTATTACCAAGTACTAAACTCCTGCGTATTCTCCATTTCCCTGCACACCATTTCTATCCAAATAATCAGCCAATGCTTTCTTGAATGCTTCAATTGAACCTGCCTTCACCAGATTTCCAGGCAGTTTGTTCCATAGCCTAACAATTCAAGATTTGTCTCCCATCAAAATTTTCAACCACATTTTCTTTCAGCCCTGATCGATGTTGTTGTTACTGACTGTTTACCAGCTCCTTTCTACCAGCTCCATCACACCCTGCCTGCTGCTTCCACCTTTTTTCTTTCAGATTATCACTTTTATTTTTCCTCTTTAATCGATTCATGGAATGTGGGCATTGCTGGCATTTATTGTACATCCCTAATTGCCCCAGGAAGGTGGGGGCAAGAGCCAACCTCAGTGCTGTGGGTCTGCAGTCACATGCAGGCCAGACCAGGGCATTAGAATTCTTTCCCTCAGCAATGTTTTCAAGGTCATCAATGGACCTGTAATTCCGGACCTTTACTGAAACCAAATTTTACCACACTGGGATTTGAACCCAGGTCCCCAGAACTTCACCTGGGATGCCCATATTGGTAGTCTTGCAATAATGCCACAAGGTCACCACTTAAGCAGCAGGAGCAGCCTTTTCCCTTCAGGTTGGGATTCTGTGTGAGGTGGATTGGTTCCATGTAAATGTGGGCCTGCATATATTTTCCTGTGTTTGCGCAAGAGGTTATGGTTTGTCTAAGTGAATGTAGGGACAGTTTTAAGAGGGCTTTGATTGATCCCCTCCTTTGAATTATCTCTTCTTCAGCAAAACAGGTCCAAACAGTAACCCTGTTTCTTTCTTCACATTTGCTACCCAATTTGCTGAGCTTTATTAGTGTTCTCTGCCTTTGTCTCAGACTCAGCGGAGGCGATGGCCGAGTGGTATTATCACTGGACTGTTAATCCAGAGATCCAGACAATGTCCTGGAGACCTGGGTTTGAATCCTGCCATGGCAGATGGTGGAGTTTCAATTCAATAAACATCTGGAATTAAGAATCTAACGACGACCATGAATCCATTGTCATTTGTTGGGAAAACCCATCTAGTTCTAAAATGCCCGTTAGAGAAATAAACTGCCACCCTCACCTGGTCTGGCCTACATGCGACTCCACACCTGCAGCAATGTGGTTGATTCTCAACTGTGCTTTGGGAGTTACTACCTAACCAGTGACACCTTCATTCGATAGATGAATAAAGAAAAAAAATTCCAGCGCCCACAGTATTTTGCCTTTTTTCAATCATAAGAAACATAGTGGCCATTCAACCCCGGAACCTGATTTTCTCATGATTAAGATCAGTATTCCATCTGTGGCTGAAACAACACTCTATAAAGTTGCAACAAGACTTTACCAGACTTCCCTGCTCTGATATTCTAAGCCTCAGCTTATGAAGCCCATTTGCCTTCCTCACTATGTTGTCTGACACTTTCGATTTGTACATCGAGGTCCCTTTGTTCCTCAGTACTCCCGAGGGACCTATCATTCATAGTGTAAATTCTTACCTTATTAGAAATTCCAACATGCATCACCTCACACTTATCAGGATTAAATTCTATCTGCCATTACTCTACTATAATATCAGACTGTAGCCTAAAACCATTCTCCTCACTATCAACAACACCACCAATTTTGTTAGTCATCTGCAAACTTACTAATTATACTGTCTACATTCACTTCCAAGTCATTAATGTACACCACAAACAGCAAGGGTCCCCTGAGCATTATGTTAAACTGTAGGTCACAGGCTTCCAATGGGTTAAGGTTAATGGGTTATGTGTTCTTGCATATTCTGTCTGGCTTTCAGGATTTAAAGTTTAATTATAGAAAATTGAGGTAAATGCTATTGAAGCACATGGACATCTATTGCAATTAAAACAGTTGTCATCATATTGCTTTAAGAGACCGTCAGCTACAAAGGTGAGTTCATAAAACAACTGGTGAGCTGTGAAGCTGGAGACATGTTTGCAGAAAGGTGTAGCTCAGAGAAATGTGTTGCTTGGCACTTATGACTAAATCATATTTAATGCGTTTTGAAAGATTTTAAAAATGCATTTACTGCATCAGATCAAAGAAGGAATTTGAAGTGACGGACACTTAACCATAACAGTCTGGTGGAGGACAGTGCAGAGCAGGCTACAATGTGCTGGAGGTTGGTGCAGCTTTAGAAGGTTCCCTTGTTTCAGTTTATCAGTGTATTTATCAGTGTATTAGTGGGCGGCATGGTGGTACAGTGGTTAGCACTGCTGCCTCACAGCGCCTGAGACCCGGGTTCAATTCCTGACTCAGGCGACTGACTGTGTGGAGTTTGCACGTTCTCCCCGTGTCTGCGTGGGTTTCCTCCGGGTGGTCCGGTTTCCTCCCACAGTCCAAAGATGTGCAGGTCAGGTGAATTGGCCATGCTAAATTGACCATAGTGTTAGGTAAGGGGTAAATGTAGGGGTATGGGTGGGTTGAGCTTCGGCGGGTCGGTGTGGCTTGTTGGGCCGAAGGGCCTGTTTCCACACTGTAATCTAATCTAATCTAATTTATCGAGAGAAGTCATTTGCAGCTTAGAGGGTGGGGGAGTGCGGAAGCAAGAGTGTTCTTGTTTAGCAGGATACAGGCAGCTAGATGTAAGGTGACTAGGAGCATTTTCTCCCCAGCACTTACAGCAAAGTTGAAACACTTAAATACTCATCTGTTCTTCCAATTAGTTCAGTTCCTACTTTTAATTTTGCCGCTGAGAACGGAATCAAAGTCCTATTCTGTCTGATTTTCCTTTCATTCCCACAGCAGCGTGGAGTGAAAACTTCACAGCCATTTTGATTCATCACAGGGGCTGGTGTCTCCTCAAACCTTTTCATTGTTGTTTCTTCCAGTTGCTGACTCTCTGACAGCTCTGAAAATGCACATTTTCAGCTGCGTCATTCCGTACAGCATGGTTCAGGCAATGGATGTCAATAGCTGCCACAGATACACATAATGGACTTTACAGAAGAAGTAGAGTTACGTGACTATGACAATCCAGCCAGGACACTGAGTACAATTGCATTTCTCCGAAATGAACCAGATCCGAAGAAGAGTCTTTGGACTTGAAACATTGATTCATTTTTTCTGACCTGCTTATTTTTTCCAGCAGTTGCTACTTGAAGGAGCCCTGCACTCAGCCATTTGTACCAATGTCTTAAAATCAACGCTAATAACTGAGTATCTAGTCACAAAAGGCAAACCTTGATCATTACGATGCATGTTAATGCTCAGAAACCTTTGGGTCCTTCTGCTTTGATTTGAGGTCACTTTCAAAGGAAAGTCAATGGAGAAACCTCCAACACCAGCCGTAGCTCCGATGGACCAATCACAGGAATGGCATCAGAGCCATATTCAGAAAGCCAGTTTCAGTCACATACTACAAATCTGGCATTTTGCAAACTATGTGGTGATGTGATGACTACAGAACTGAACCAGTAATCTGGACGATATGATTATCGTACCTTGGCAATTTGAATTCATTGTTAAATCTTTGGGAGTAAAATGATGGTGCCAATAAAAATTAGTGCAAAGCAGCCAGATTGTCACACAAACACAACTAATTCATTGAAGTTGTGCCATCCTTCACTCAGATTAAATATGGTTTCTGTTCCACAAGGACACAATTGATTTTTAAAAGCATGAGCAAGTTATGGAGTGGTGTTGGCCTACTAGGATTTTCACTTGACCATTAATCTGGGGACCTGGGTTTGAATCCCACCATGACTGATGGTGCAAGTTGTGTTCAAGAATTTTTTTAAAAAGTCTGGAATGATCATGAAAAAAAGCCCAATTTGTTTATTAATGTCCTTTAGTGAAAGATAGCGCCATCTTTACCTGGTACGGCTCCCATGTGACTCCAGACCCACAGCAATGTGGTTGACTCTTAACTATCCTCTGTGATGTCGCTGTCACTTTCAACCAGTTATTTTGTTTTTGGTTTTTTTGAAGAGAGGTTGTAAAGGCAGAGGTACCGATCTGCCTACTGGAAATGGCTTGAGTAAACGAGTTAGGAGGTCTTTAGATTTTTTTTTAAAACAGTTGGAACCAAGGAAGGGAAGTGGCCAGCTCTCACAGGCCAGGCTTTCTGGTTTAATTTAGCTGGAGCGGTCAGAAGCTGTTTGGGGTCTCAGAAAAGTTGGTCCCCAAAAGCTTCAGCTGAATGATTCCTAGCTGCTACTTTCTCTGCAATGTCTCCTGATGTTGTTTCCTGGATTGGAGAACTGCATGTGAGAATCTTGTCTGAATTTATGTCATTGCCAAGCTGTGTGTTTTTGGGATGTGACTGTGTTAGAACAGTTAATTACTAATGGGTACTGTATCTATTATTAAGTTAGGGTTTCCAATAGTTAAGTTATTCTAAATTCCTCTTTCTTTCAGTTGTATTTTAACTATAGTATAAATAAATTGTGTTTTGATTAACATCGAGTAGTTTGACCAGTCACATCACATTTCGAACACACACTTCACATTCGCTTTTAAAATAAGAAAAAGTTGCTGAATAGGCTCCCTTCTTAAAATATATGTGAGAGGGTCTGGTCTGGTCAGTAATACTTCAGAAATGGCCTAATCATCCACTCAGTTTAGGGATGGGCAATAAATGCTGACCTAGCCAGTGAAGCCGACATCACATGAGATGACCCTCATGTGATGCCCATTCGTCGGCGCAACACTGAGGGCCAAACGGCCTGTACTGTGCTGTAATGTTCTATGTTCTAGAATACTTTTTAAAAATTGTTTATCGGTGCCAGTGAGGAAGCACAGTAAATGTTGGCATTGCCACTGATACCCGCATCTTGAGCCTTGGAAAGGAACCAAACTGTTTACAATGTCCCACCTTCCTTCAAACTTCAAGACGCTACCCGGAGTGCTTTCCCGAAACATCTCTAACTCTTCCTCTCTCTCTATCCTTCTCTTCTTAAAAAACTGACCTCTTTGCCCAAATGTCCAGGCATCTGCCGTGAAGTGGCTCAATGTCAAATTTTATCGATTGGCACTCCAATAAAAGTCCTACAGTGTTCACGGTGGAATGTTAATGCCAGTTGTTGTGGGCATCAGGTAGCTCAGTTGCATTTTGGTGATACATATAAGGACAGGACTTATATAATTAATGGTCGGGCCCTGGGTAGTGTTGTAGAACAGAGAGACCTAAGGGCTCAGGTACATAATTCTTTGAAATTCGCATCACACGTAGACAGAGGGGTTAAGGTGATTAACATGCTTGCCTTCATTGCTCAGACCTTTGAGTACAGGAGTGGACACATCATGTTGAGGTTGTATAGGATGTTGGTGAGATGTCTTCTGGAGTACTGTGTGCAGTTCTGGTTGCCCTGATACAGGAAGGATATTATTAAATTGGATAAGATTTTCCAGAATACTGCTGGGATTGGAGGTTTGAGTTATAAGGAGAGGCAGGGTAGGCTGGGGCTTTGTTTCACTGGAAGCTAGGAGGTTGAAGGCTGACTTCACAGAGGTTTATAAAATCATGAGGAGCACATATATATGACGAATAGCAAAGGTCTGTTCACAGGGTGGGGTAATTCATACAAGGCGGCATATTTTCAAGGTGAGAGGAGAAAGATTTGAGAAAGGACCGGGGCAATTTTGTTTTACACAGAGTGGTTTGTGTGTGGAATGAACTGCCAGTGGAAGTGGTGGATGCAGGTACAGTGCAACATTTAAGAGTCATTTGGATAAGTTCATGACAAGGAAAGGTTTGGAGGAGTATGGATCAAGTGCAGACAGACAGGTCTAGGTAGGCTTGGTCTAGATAGACCGAAGGGCCTGTTTTCTTGCTGTATGACTCTCTGACTATATAGCTGGTGCAGTGCATTGCTCACCCTGTTGCTTTGCCATGTAGCCCTGAACATCTGATCCCTCAGTTAGCAAGGTCTCTTCAATATAGGCGGTGAGATTGGCTTCAGGAATCTGTTTAGTTTCCATGGAGACAGAACAATAGAGAGATGCGGGAGGATAATAGTTGCGCTGTGCAACATGATTCCAAATCTTTTTCGATTATATGTGTGCTCATACTTATGGGGCAATTTAAATTTTGATTCCCACACCTACACATGCAATAAAATGCCTGTGTGTTTAAACAACTCTCTGTGAATTGTAGTTCCCTTCGGATTTGCTTGCATTTTTCCCTCTGTATTTAAGACTCAAACTTAGGGTTTTTCAGCACTTACTAATGGACATCACCTTCAGTTTTACACATTGCCCTTTTCATATCATCTCCAAATGACTGGGCAATGGAAGTTGACTTTAAGGGAAAAAAAAATTAATGTAGTTGAAGGATTGGGGTTAGACCATTTCAGGACTGAACTGAGGAGAATTTTATTTTTCACCCAGAGAGTGGTGAGACTCTGAAATTCTCTACCACAGAGAGTGGTTGAGGGCCAAACATTGGATGTTTTCAAGGAGTTAGATGTAGCTCTTAGGGCTAAAATGTTCAAAAAACACAGGGCGATAACGGGAACAGGGTACTGGGTTGAATGATCAGCCATCATCATATTGCATGGTGGAGCAGCACTGAGTGGCCTACTCCTACTCCCATTTTCAAAGTTTCTAGCTTTCAAATACCTTTGAGTGACCGAATATGTGGGAGCCCATTTCTCATTGTGACGACGAGTAAAATTAAATTAAACAAACTGGTCATTTGCAGCAGCAGGAAAAAAGAATGAACTGGAAAGTATGCAGATTGTTGATTTAACCTGAATGGTTCAGTAATACCTTTTCGGAAAGAGAATCTGTCTGGTCAGATCCACATTTCACTCCTGCCTCTCTTTCTGTCGTTGACTCTTTATAACTTGAAGGTAGCTCATTGGCAGGGAGGTAAATTGTCATCTACCGAGTAGATTGTTACTGTCTAAGTACGTTTGTCATGGCTGCAATGGGAGCACTGTCTTAAAGAATCAGAACATTTTGGATACAATACTCAATCAAGAGCACGTTATCAAGGCTGAATCTTCATAAATGTACAATGTTGTCAGAGTTAACAGAGAGATCTCGGTGTCCAGGTACATAAATCTCTGAAAGTTGCCACCCAGATTGATAGGGTTGTTAAGAAGGCAGATGATGTGTTGGGAGAGGGATTGAGTTTCGGAGCCATGAGGTCATGCTTCAGCTGTACAAGACACTGGTGCAGCCGCACTCGGAGTATTGTGTACAGTTCTGGTCACTGCATTGTTGGAAGTATGTGGAAGCTTTGGAAAGGGTTCAGAGGAGATTTACTAAGAAGCTGCCTGGTCTTATGAGGAAAGGCTGAGGGACTTGAGGCTGTTTTTATTAGAGAGAAGGAGGTTGAGAGGTGACTTAATTGAGACATATAAGATAATCAGAGGGTTAGATAGGGTGGACAATGAGAGCCTTTTTCCTCAGATGGTGATGGCTAGCACAAGGGGACATTGCTTTAAATTGAGGGGTGATAGATATAGGACAAACGTTAGGAGTAGTTTCTTCACTCAGAGAGTAGTAAGGGGGTGGAACGGCCTGCCTGCAACTGTAATAGACTCGCTGACGTTACGGACGTTTAAATGGGTGTTGGACATACATTTGGATGATAATGGAACGGTGTAAGTTAGATGGGCATCAGGTTATTTTCACAGGTCCGCGCAAGGGTTGAAGGGCCTGTGCTGCACTGTAACATTCTATGTTCAAGATGTATTTTGGATAATGTTGAACTGAGTGGTTTGAGAGACCAAGGAAGGGACATCTGCTATCATGTTCCAGTCTGACTTTACATCTGACTTGGTTTATCCCATTCTCTTCAGTGTGTGGGTCATTGTTGTGTTTAAAATTACAAATGTAGGGAGGGGTTTTGCTCAGAATTGCAAGTTGTTGGCATTATGTCCAAACTTATTGAGGATTGGTAGAGCCACTAGATTTAGGCGATTTTTCCTTGTGTTCCATATCTCGGACTGCAAACATACAAATTTGTGTTTTGTGGTTCAAGATGAAGGTAATAAAGATTTGCTTCAGATGTTATTGAATCAGTAGAAATTTTGTACTGCATAATTGATCCTGCGTAACGGTTGTTTGGTAGAAGTTGTGACAGACAGTGAGTCTTATCTGACACAAAAAAATACAGACGAAGAGGGTAAAAGAGCATCTACACCAGGACAAGACGAAATTACCAAAGTCAACAGTCCCAAAGGCAGTTGGCCAATCTTGAGGAAGGATTGCTGGGGGTGAAAATGGATCAACCGTGGACTGTTGCTATCATTCTATTGAGCCAATAAGAAAGTGCACACGGGGCAAAGCAGGAAGCAGGGACCTAACTCAGCACAATATTCATTGAATTCAGGGCAGTTGATGCTGTGGCTGTAGTCAAAGGTGATTTAAGGAAATAGTTGTTCAGCTATTAAAGAAGAGAAAAGCAGAAGGTGGACTGACTACCTGACTGTCTGCCTGTTTCTTGGAAAGGAAGCTTACTTCCAGCTTATGCCTGAAACGTCGACTCTCCTGCTCCTCAGATGCCGCCTGACCTGCTGTGCTTTTCCAGCGCCACACTTTTTGACTCTGATCTCCAGCGTCCTCACTTTCTCCTAGTCACTGTAACCTTACTATGAAACCTCTTCCAAGGATGCCTACCTTGAAGAAGGTCTCCTCCTCCCACTACAAGGATCTCAGTGAGTCTCTCTCTCTCTCACTGCACCCTCCAGGTCGTTTCCTCTGCCCTGAAGCTCTTTCAGCCACGATCTGAAGCAGACCCGCTCCTACAGCCACAACCCCTTCCTCAGCAACTACCTACGCAACTGACTTATCCCACCTGGACTCAAGGGCTTATGACCAAAACATCGATTCTCCTGCTCATTGGATGCTGCCTGATCTGCTGTGCCTTTCCAGCGCCACACACTTCAACTCTTGGAAAATCAAATAATTAAGGCAGAGTGTTGAATCTAATAGCTGATGTATCATTGAACTGTGCACTTATTGTATTTGGCGGTCAAAGGGTGTTTTCATTTGAGCAAATTCCTGGTTTGGAGCCAATGATATCCAAAATAAACCTCAATCCAGACAAGAAGCACTCAGTCGTGTGATGTAAGGTGTGTGATTTCTATGCATTTTAATATCAATTATTTCGAATTTTGGAACTTGCATGAGTGATGTATGGATTTTGTTTGTTTGTCTGAACTGTTTAACAATTGATTTGTAGGTTTTTCTGGAGCAATGGCTATTCCTTTTAAAACAGCCTGAGAGGGATAGTCTGGGAGACTAATGGAAATGTATTTACATTGGGAGAATTTACAAACCATCAAAATAAACATTATCCTATGTTAGGCTTTCAATTAGAAGCATTTAATTAGCTTAGGGGAAGCATGCATAGTTTTGAAAACTTTTTGGGGCTTCAGTTTGACTCTTTTACAGAAGTCTTGGCTCAAGTTTGGATGTGTATAAGGGTTGCGCCTGAAAAAGGGAGGTAGTTTAGGACTGTTAAGAAAGTGGTTACCGCAATTAATTTAAAAGGTCTGGACCAAAAATGTTTGGCTAGAGCTCAGAAGGGATTACGTGAAGCTGAGAAAACCTAATGTCAGTTCTTGATGAATCAAATAAGTGAATTGAAGCTTAATTAGATTAAGCTCTATGTATGAGAAAGAGGAGGGAATTGTCTCTGGTGTGTATGCTGTAGGGGAATGTTTTTGAGTTTAATGGGATCGGAAATTGCATTTTACCAGATGCTTCAAAATTTTAAAATTTGCATAATATGTGAATAGCTATTATTCTATTTTATCTTCATTTCTTTTCGATTATAATCTGCCATTTTGTTGGCAAAACCTGAATTTATAGCATTGTTTGTTTGTGAAAGACTACATTATTAAAACCAAGTAAGTCCAAAGTATGTACCAAGTCAGATTTCATCCGGGGGTTTGATCTGGGATCATGATAATGGAACCTGCCTGCAAGTGTTTGTTCAGTTGGTAACTTTTGTCTGCTCTCCTCTACCATGAATTAGGAGGATGGAATCTAATTTCAACTCCTTATTCATCTTATATACATTTTTACTGTTGAAGTACTTGTCCCTCTAAATACAATATTGCTTCTTTCTCGTTCTCAGACTCACCTGTTCATGCCATGGTTACATAACTGATATATTTGCATTAACATGTTATTCCACAAGAACCCGATTCCCCTCTCGGGTTAGTGTGAAAATGCCACGGCACTATTGCAAAGAGGAATGGAGGAATTCTCTTTGGTACCCAGGCCAAAACTGATCCTTCGAACATAGAAAATAGCTGCAGGAGTAGGCTGTTCGGCCCTTCAAACCTGCACCGCCATTCAATATGATCACAGCTGATCATGCATTTTCATTATCCAACTCCTGCTTTCTCTCCATACCCCTTGATCCCTTTAGCTGCCACATCCAACTCCCTCTTGAATATATCTAACCAACTGTCCCCAACAGCTTCCTGTGGGAGAGAATGCCCCAGCTTCACCACTCTCTCGAAGTGAAGAAATCCATCCTCATCACTGTCCTGAATGGCTTGCCTCTTCTTCTTAGACTGTGACCTCTCGTTCTGGACTTCCCCAACATCAGGAACATTTTTCCCACATCTGGCCTGAGCAGTCCCATCAGGAAATTTTCTGTTTCTATGACATTCCCCCCCCCCCCCCCCCCCCCCCGCCATTCTTGTAAATTTCAGTGTGTACAAGCCCAGTCAATCCAGTTTTTCCTCATATGTCTGTCTCGCCATCCTGGGAATCAGTCTGGTCTCCCTCAATGGCAAGGATGTCCGTCCTCAGACTGGGGAACCAAAACTGCAATACTCAGGGTGTGACCTCACCAAGGCCCTGTATAACTGCAGCAAGCAATCCTTACTCCGAAGGCCTGCATGCCATTAGCTTTCCTCACTGCACCCTCACAGCATGCCAAGCTTCAGTGACCGTTCCACCATGACACCATGACATGGGGCAACATGGTGACTCAGTGGTTAGCACTGCTGCCTCACAGCACCAGAGACGCAGGTTCGATCCTGACCTTCCAACTGTCTGTGTGGAATTTACACATTCTCTCTGCATTTGCGTGGGCTTCCTCCAGGTGCTCTGGTTTCCTCCCACAGTCTAAAGATGTGCAGGTCAGGTGAATTGGCCATTCTAAGTTGTCCATAGTGTTAGGTACATTAGTCAGAGGAAAATGGGTCTGGGTGGGTTACTCTTTGGAGGGTTGGTGTGGGCTTGTTGGCCTGAAGGGCCTGTTTCCACACTGTAGGGGATCTAATCATATCGTGGCACCTCACATTTTATTAAATTGCCGCCATTCAGATCTGCCTTCCTGTTTTCGCGACCAAAGTGGATAACTTTACATTTATCGACATTATATTGCATTTGCCAAGTATTTGCCCACTCAGCCAGTCTATCCAGGTCACCCTGCAGCCTCTTAGCATCCTCCTCACAGCACACATGGCCACCCAGCTTAGTGTCATCTGCAAATTTGAAGATATTGCATTCAATTCCTTCATCCAAATCATTAATGTATCATGTGAACAGCTGAGGTCCCAGCACTGAACCCCGTGGCACCCCACTCCTCTCTGCCTGTCACTCTGAAAAGGATAATTTATTCCAACTCTCTCCTTCCTCTCTGCCAACCAGTTCTGAATCCATGTCAATACATTACTTTGATACCATGAGCTTTAATTTTCTTTATTAATCTCTTGTGTGGAACTTTGTCAAAAGCCTTTTGTAAGTCCAGATGCACAACATTTACTGATTCATCCTTGTTCACTCTACTAGTCACATCATCAAAAAAATTCCAGAAGATTTGTCAAGCACGATTTCCCTTTAGAGAATTCATGCTGACGAGGACCAATGCCTTCCAAATGCTCAATTACTACATCCTTAATGATTGCCTCCGGCATTTTCCCCATCATGGATATCAGGTTAAAAGGCCTATAATTCCTTGTTTTCTCTCTGCCTCCTTAATTAAAGAGTGGGGTTACATTTAACTACCCTCTAATCCATTGGAACTCTTCCAGAGTCTACAGAATGCAGGAAAATGATCACCAATACCTCTGCTATTTCTAGGGCCACTTCCTTAAGTACTTCTGGGATGCAGAGTATCAGGCCATGAGGATTTTATTAGATTTTAATCTCAGTGAATTCCCCAATTTCCTGATGAATCAGGATTTCCTTCAGTTCCTCCTTCATTCCTGAACCTCTGTCCCCTCGCATTTCCTGAAAGTTATTTGTGCCCTCCTTCGTGAAAACATATCCAAAGTGTTTGTTCAGCTGGTCTGCCATCTCTCTGTAGCCCATCATGAAGTGACCTGATTCTAATTGTAAGGACCTACATTCATCTTCACCAGTCTCTTTCTCTTCACATATCTACCGAAGCTTTTGCGGTCAGTTTTTATGTTTTCCTCAAGTTTACTTTCATAATCCATCCCCCCTTTCTGAATGAAACCTTTTGTCCTCCTCTGCTGAACTTTACTTTTCTCCCAGTCTTCAGGTTTGCTGCTTTATCTGGCCAATTTATAAGCCCCCCCGCCCTTTGGCTTTAACACTGTTCCTGACTTCCCTTGTGAGTCATAGTTAAGCCACTTTCCCTGTTTTACTCTTACAACAGACAGGAATGTACAGCTGTGATTTATACAATTCATCCATGTGTGCTTTAAATACCTGCCATTGCCTATCCATCTGTCAATCCCTTAAGTATCCTTGGCCACCTTAACCTAGCCAATACATGTCTCATACCATCAAAGTTAACTGTCTTTAAGTTCAGGACTCATCGTAATGAAGAATTCTATCATATTCTTCCCCAAAGAATCTTGCACCACAACGTTGCTAATTAGTGCTCTCTCATTATACCCCAGTCTGGGATGACTTCCTCTCTAGATGGTTCCTTGACATATTAGCTGAGGAAACCATCCCTCATACATTTCAGGGAATCCTCCTCCACTTAGCATTGCTGTCCAGTCAATACGCAGATTGAAGTCACCCACAATAACTGTTGTATCCTTACTGCAAGTATTTCTAATTTCCTTTTGGTACAATCCCCTACCTTACAATGAGTGTTGGATGGCCTGTACACAATTCCCACTGATGTCTTTTATTTTCTTTTGATGTTTGAACCTTATTGTTTAAACAGTCATTATAAGGGGCTGCTGCATTCCTCTGTATTACCTCAGAGATAGAATCTGAAAAATTATATTATTGGCTTTATAAATTCTGAGGCAACTTGTGTTCACAAAAGGCACAGCAGAAATGTGAATTGTTTTGGACTGACAATTGAGACTGGTGTATATCGCCTCGTTTCACTGTTTTCAGAATTTAAAATGTAATTAATAGGTGCAATATGTTCCGAAGGCTGTGATAGGTGTTATATGAATTATTTTCTTTTGTTCCTAATTTATGAGTTCACCAATAGCAGAGATCCATAATACCCTTTTCCTCCACCACAGCCCCCATTCAAGATTGTAAGGTTTGACTACCACCCCAGGTTCCAATTTCCATTCCATTCGACAGCAGTTGAGATCCCCCCATGTTAGTGTGTACTGAATGTCAATGTCACAACCGGACTAATCAGAAGAAGCACGCTTAGGAAGGGATTATGTATGTAAGCTTCTTCCTTAATTTAACGTTTGTACTTTCAACTGAGTGTTTTCAAGGATGCAGTGGCATGGCAGGACGCTGTGTTTGGATTTAGATTAGATTGAATAAGAACTAAAGCTGAGTAGCCTTCTATTCCAAATGTAATCCATCTATTTCAGCATCACTGCCTTCTGATCCGACTTATTCACAAGAGGCATTGCCCTGACGACATTGGAGTCATTAACGATAGACAGACTTGTATTTGTGTAGAACTGAGATCACGACCTTGCAAGGTGCTCAATAGCCAAAAACAAAGTCCCTCGAAAGGCTAATCACTTCTCATAATGTCACTGGACTAATAATCCTGAGGCTCAAGGTAATACTCTGTGAGCATGGGTTCAAACCTAACAGCTAGCACAACTTGAATTCAAAGAATAAAATGTGGAATTAAAATGCTGGTCTCAGTATTGGTAAACACAAAACCATCATCAACTATCACAAAAGCCCAATTGGTTCTTTAGGTAAGGGAATCTGCCATCCTTATCTGGTCTGGCCTTCATATGACTCCAGACTCACAGCAATGCAGTTGACTCTTAAATGCCCACTCAGTCCAATGGCATTTAGGGAGGTGAAATAAATGATGACTTGCCCACATCACTCATAACTGCATACTGAAAAAAGAGACTAAATGTATGAGCAGTACAATCGCACACAGAGATATGAAATAAGTGACCAGCTTTTGAATAAGTGTTGGAAATGATAAAAGGAATATTTGCTCCGCTCTGAAATGAGAACTATTAGAAGTGTAGAACTAGGCTTGGGTAAATGAAATTAGGAGAAAGTGAGGACTGCAGATGCTGGAGACCAGAGTTGAAAAGTGTGGTGCTGGAAAAGTGCAGCAGGCCAGGCAGCATCCGAGGAGCAGGAGAATCGACGTTTCGGGCATAAGCTGAAGAAGGGTTTATGCCCGAAACATCGATTCTCCTGCTCCTCGGACGCTGCCTGGCCTGCTGCATTTTTCCAGCACCACACTTTTCAACTCTGGTCTCCAGCATCTGCAGTCCTCACTTTCTCCTAGTTGATCTTAACCTTGTCTACCTTGAAGAAGCTCTCCTTCTCCCTCTACAAGGATCTCAGTGAGTCCCTCTCTCACTGCACCCCCCCAGGTCATCTCCTCCGCCCTGAAGCTCTTCAGCCACGTCCTGAAACAGACTCGCTACCACAGCCACATCTCCTTCCTCAGCACCTGCCTACGGAACCGACTGACCCCGCATGGACTCCGCAATACATTCAGACCAACACAATTCGGACCCAACCAGGACGACCAGACCTGCAACAAATCCGAAGCCTCCAGCAACAGACCTCCCTCCGGATCCTCCGCCCATTCCTGAAGAAGGGCTTATGCCTGGAACATCGATTCTCCTGCTCCGCGGATGCTTCCTGGCCTGCTGCGCTTTTCCAGCACCACACGTTTCAACTTGGGTAAATGAAAGACAGGACAACCAGTTGCCATAGTTACCTCAATTTGGATTCCAGATTTTGACGTTTGCCTCAGAGTCACACCTTCTGACTTCAGTTCACTGCAAGTCACTGAGCCAACACTCACTGAATCTTAGAAGACAACTTTTCAAACGATTGCTTTTCTGTCATCCGTTTACAGATAATTAGACTTTCATCCCATGTGAAATTAGTTATGGCCAAATAATGCTGGATGTACTGGCAATATTTGTGTCTCATGATCAAAGTAAAGAAAAAATTGAATAATGTAATTATCTGGCAACATATGTTTAGTACAATGTGTTAATCTGATCTTTCAACATGTCATTACAAATTGTCTTTACAAGATGGCTCCCAGAGATCATGTGACTTTGTTCACAATCAACCAAAAGGCAGACAGACCAGTGCCTTAACATATGAACAAACAAAGATATGGAATTAGGAGCAGCAGTAGGACACTCAATGTTTTGACCTTATTCCACCATTCAATAAGATTATAGCTGATCTGATTACTCCATACTTCCTCTTACCCCAGTAAGCGTTCAATCTCTTGCTTATGAAGAATTTAACTACCTCTTCCTTCAAGGACTCTACTACCACTGCCCTTTGAGGAAGAGAGCCCGATAAAAATAACAACCCTCCCTGAGGAAAGAAATTCTCCTCATCTCTACCTTAGATGCATGACCTATCATTTTACAATAATGACATCTTTCGTACCTAAAGCAACAATCCTCTTCACATCTTCCCTGTCAAGACCCCTCAGGATCTTATATGTTTCAAAGAAGTGACTCCTTACTGTTCTAAACTCCAGAGGATACAGGCCTAGCTGTCCAAACTTTCTTCATAAAGCAATCTGCTCATTCTAGGCTGAGTCTAGTCAACCTTCTCTGTATTGCCTCCAATGTAATTCCGTGTTTCTTTAAATTAGATACAGAATAATCCAGATATGGTCCCACAAATGTTCCATATATTGGAAACATAACTATTCTACCTTTGCATTCAATTGCTCTCAAAATAAATGATCGCATTATCTTTCTGAAGTAATTTCTGTACCTGAACTCTTTGCGATTCGTGCCCGAGAACATTCATATCTGTCTGAATCCCAGAGCTCTGATTTCTCTCACTATTCAGATAATATGTTTTTCCTTTAACCAAAATTTCACGTTTCCCACATTATAATCAATTTGGCACAACCTTGCCACTCATTTAGCCAATCTCTATTTCTTTACAGCCTACATAAGACATCTGTCCAACTTAATATCACAATTATAAAGGGAGACAATTAGAATTTGATTAGTTCTTACATGACACAATAGGTCTTTCTAGAGAAATCAATGTCTTTGAGCAAAAGTAAGTGAAGGACCCCCCAGTGAGTCCCAGTGTAACTGATGTTACATTGTTGGTCATGATTCAGGACAGCTAAAATGTCAGCCTTTCGAACAAACTGTATAAGAACTTAATGAGATGTCGCATTTTCAAACTCAATCACCAAGACTCTGAGAGACATCCTTGGATAGACGGAGAGAGAGAGAGAGAGACAGAGAGACAGAGAGACAGAATGTTCTCAGCCAAAGGGAGAACAAAGTAAAAGACCTTTTTTTAAAAAAATGAACTGCAGTTCTGTCGAAAGAATCCAGGTAATCAGCAAATGCTGTAAAATGCAAATGACTGAGCAATAGGAAATCTTTTACTCTCCCAAAACCTGCTGTAAGACTTAGGAGCAGAATCAGGCTATTCAGCCCATTGAGTTTGATCCGCCATTCAATGGGATTGCGGCCAGTCTGATAATCCTCGACTCCACTTTCCTGCCTTTTCCCTGTAACTCTTGATTCCCTTACTGATTGAAAATCAGTCTGTCTCAAACTTAAGCCAACCCGATGTTCACACAAGGACCTGGTGGTCCTGATGGACAGAGAGACACAGCCACAGAATGTCCTCCCCTCCAGGATCAACAGTGGACGCTGTGACACTAGGCCGTGTCAGTCAGGTCTCAGGTTGCCACCCAGATCAGTGCAGTCCCAGCCATCTTGGAGGAATGTCCAGCAATATCGGAAGAAGGTCAATGTCCATCTTACAGAATGCTGAGAGACCCAGATACACCGAACATGGAGAAGATGCTTTCACCAGGAGGAGAGATGAGGACCTGAGATCACAGCCTCAGAGTGAAGAGACAGTGACAAGGAGGAATTTCTTCAGCCAGAGAGTGGTGTCTCTGTGGAACTCATTGCCACAGGAGGCTGTGATGGCCAAGTCATTGAGTGTCTTTAAGACAGAGATAGATAGGCTCCTGATTGCGAGGGGGATCAAAGATTATGGGGAGAAGGCAGGAGAATAGGGTTGAGAAACATATCAGCCATGATTGAATGGTGCAGCCATGATTGAATGGTGCTGGCTTAAGTATGCACTGTACTTTATGGTCTTACGATCATTTCCACTCTGCCAGTGTAAGTGTCACCATCTTCACACTCGCTCTATCTCCACTACTGCACATGCCTCCCAGCAAGGCACATGTGCTACCACTCTCGCTATTGCCTACAACACCTTCCATCTCCTCCCTGACCTCAAACATTACGAACACTGTATATCCTCAGTGACGCCACCTCGCCTGCTCTCCACTAACAGTAACAGCCATATACTGACTTCCCTCTCCCTTAATACTTGTTTCTCTCTTATCCCAGGAGGAAAAGAAATCTCAGTGGTGTGGAAAGATTCAATAGAGTTATTGGGCTGCATGGCACTGAGTTCCTTCACCCCTTATGTGGAGAAGATCCTGACTCTGAGGACCCCAAGTGGCTGACTGACCGTGTCCAAACTCCTGGACTAGAGGCTGCACTTGACTTACTGTGCTAGGAACCCCTGACTGAAGGCTATCTCCCTTGACTTCACTGGTCAAGGCTGAAAAAGACAAAGCAAGGGAGGGATGCTGTGCCTATCCAGGTACACTCAAAGAGAGTGAGAGCTCAGAGGGCAAGCAAATAACCCGGAGCCTGGTCCAATGCATGAGCTGAATGCATCCCTCCAACGTCAAGTGCTGTTGCTGCAGCATTGCAATGATACTTGTCAATGTGCTCTACGATGCAGTATGAAAGGGCAGCAGTGTCCAATAAATGGATTGAAGGTAGGCTGGCGCATGTTGGATGTCAATGTACATGGATGTGGGCTGGGTGCAGTCTACACCCAAGGAACATGCCTGGAGATGATGGTTCCTCATGTCCAACATGGAGATTCTTTGCAGGAAGTGGTGAGCTGAAGTCGCCAACACCCACTCTAATTGCCATGTCGAGAATTCTCAGAGTCTAACCAGTCTGCATTGGATGGTTGGATGGGAAGCTGCTTATTAATGAGATAAAATCTGGAGTTAATAAATACTTTAACAAACAAAATTCCCCTTAAGAATCTTACCCTGATGCTCAAAAATTAGTTAAACGAAGTAACAAGCTGTTACTAACATTAAGATTAGCCTCGGTGCACTTCTCTTATGATCCTCCCACATTTCTCAACAAAGGCTCTGTTATTCAGGACGCTATAAGATTCCACTCTCTGTCTTCTTTTAGTTATTTCATTCTCTAATCATGGGCACCAGGGGCTCTTATTCTATTCAGTAGCCTTCTCATTTGGTATCTCATCAAACACTTTTTGGAAATCCAAATATATTACATCTACAGATTTCCCTTTATCTATTCTGCTCGTAACTTCTACAGGGAATTCTAATGAATTTGTAGGTCATGGTTTTCCCTTCATGAAGACTCTACTTAATTCGATTATGGGTTTCTAAATGCTCCGATATTACAACCTTCATAATCGACTTTAACATTTTTCCAATTACATTTGCTAAAGCTAATTGACCTGCAGTTGCCTCCTTCTCTTTTACAATATGTTAGCTTTCTAACCCTCTGGGTCTTTTTGGCAATTTCAATTCTTGGAAGATTACCACCAGTGTATCTATTATCTCTGTAGCTACTTCCTAGAATATCTTTGGAGGCATCCCATCAAGTCCAGGGGAATTGTTTGCCTTTATCTCCGTGTTTTTTTGCCAAAGATATTTATTGGATTTATTTCCTCCTCACCTTTTTCCCTTTAATTATTTAGCTTTTCTTTCATGTCTTCTAACATGAAACATGATGCAAAGTATTTATTCAATTCATCTACCACTTCTAGGTTCCCAATAATTATTTCCTTAACCTTATTCTCTAAGGGGCTTATATTGACTTCACTTTCTCTCTCTATTCCTTTTGTTACATATTTAAAGAACCTCTTACTGCCCTGTTTTTATATGACTTGCAAGTTAACCCACCAAGTTCTATTTTCTCCATCTTTTGTAATTTTATTTTAAAAACTTTCCAAATCATTTGTTGAGCCACCAATCATTGCCAAATTGTATGATTTTTCTTCCAATTTGATGCTGTCCTTAACTTCCTTCATTAACTATGGTTGACTCATCCCTTTCTTTCTTTTTCTCTAGAAAATAGCTTTGTTGGGAACCATGCACTATGTTCTTAAATTTCTGCCACTGTTCTTCAACCATCATTCTACAAAATCCCTTTGCTAATCCTCTCCCACCAACTCTAACCTCATTTATCTTTAATTACCCTTACTTAAATTTAGTGCAATTATTTCTGACCCAGGTTTCTCACTCTCAAACTGAATGCAAAATTCTACCACGTTATGGTCAGTGTTTCCAAGTGGATCTTTTATTCTGAGATAATTTATTATTTTATCCACTTCTGTAATTGTCTCAGATACCTCTAATAGCTGTACCCTTCAACATCTATGTACAAGGGAGTACAAACCCAATTTACTCAATCTGTCCTTATGGCTTAATCAAGTGAGCCCCAAATGACATAAGCTTTGTACAAATTGCAACTAAACCACATCATTTCTTATCCAGGTAAAGAAACAAAGGGCCCTTGGTTCACCAAGCTCATTATTTGCCATCAACCACTGTACCAGCAAACCTTCTACTGATGCTGTATTATAAAATTGTCCCACAGTGTTCAGGGATGTGTAGGTTAGGTGCATTAATCAGGAGTAAATATAGGGGAATAGGTCTGGGTGGGGTATTCTTCAGAGGGTCGGTGTGGACTTGTTGGGCCGAAGGGCCTGTTTCCACACTGTAGGGATTCTATGATTCTATAAAACAGAAGAGAAAAGAAAAATGAATGGAGACTAAAATGGGAAGAAGAAAAGATGGAACTCAGATACTTATTATAATGTAAGTTTGGAGGAATGGAATGATAAACTCACAAATGCACTCAGAATGAAGTGATAACTTAGTCACCCAAGATCCATAGAGAGCACTGTGGGTTTGCATGCTCATTGGCTGAGACAGATAATCAATAGCTGCATCTCAGATGGCCAACACATATTGAATTTGTTCTGTTGAAGTCCCTGTGAAAAGCCATTTGGGAAACTCTGTCACTTTCAATTCCGTCTGTGCTATTTAATCTCGCAGCAAAGACTAAGTCTAATTTAAGTCACCATTTGTAATTTCAAATAGTGAGCAGAAGTAATCGAGGGCCTTCAGTTTCTGTTCTGTTGTTGAAAAACATTTTCTCCCCACAGCGTTTTGTGTCATTGTGCTTTAGTTCACCCTAGCTTTTTCAACCACATTTTAAATCACATTGGAATATATTGGTAGTGAGTTCCATGTGACATGATGGTATCAGTGCCTTCCTTTTCTCACCTAACCTGAAGAGTCATTGAATCCCTATTGTGTGGAAGTAGATCATTCAGCCCAGCAAATCCTCACTGACCCAGGAACAGCATTCTACCCAGACCCATCCCCCTATTCTGTAACCCTGCATGGTCAATCCACCTAGCCTGCACATCCCTGGACACAACGGGCAATTTCCTATGGCCAATCCACATAACCTGCACATCCTTGGACTGCCGGAGGAAAGCAGAGAACCCAGGAGGAAACCCACGCAGACATGGGGAGAACACGGTGGGCGGCACGGTGGCACAGTGGTTAGCAGTGCTGCCTCACAGCGCCTGAGACCCGGGTTCAATTCCCGCCTCAGGTGACTGACTGTGTGGAGTTTGCACGTTCTCCCCGTGTCTGCGTGGGTTTCCTCCGGGTGCTCCGGTTTCCTCCCACAGTCCAAAAGATGTGCAGGTCAGATGAATTGGCCATGCTAAATTGCCTGTAGTGTTAGGTAAGGGGTAAATGTAGGGGTATGGGTGGGTTTCGCTTCGGCGGGTCGGTGTGGACTTGTTGGGCCGAAGGGCCTGTTTCCACACTGTAATGTAATGTAATCTAATGTAATCTAATCTAATCTAAAACATGCAAACTCCACACAGTCACTTGAGACTGGAATGGAACCTGGGTCCCTGGCGCTATGAGGAAGCAGTGCTAACCACTGAGCCACCATGCAGCCCCAAGAATGGGGCAAACTAAGATCAGTCCATCGTCATCATTAATTTTTTTTAATCCCAGATTTCTATTGAATTCAAACTTTACCATTTGCCTTATGAGATTCAAACCCATGTTGCAGCACTTCAGTCCTAGACAGGCTCTAGATGACCAGTCCAATGATATTTCCACTGCCTGGAGTAAGTCTCCTAACCATTTAAACAATATCCATTGAGATTAATCCAAACGTCAGTACCTTAACTATATGGATGTTAGTTGAGCTATTTTCCTTTGTTCTTGGCTTTTGGATGGACTGATAAAGTGGTATTCAAATACCCATCTCTAATCGCCCTGACAGCCAATTGCAATATATGGGATATGTGACACTCAACTGTCGTCTTGTAGGAACAACAGTTAGTTTGCATGAATGTACAAGCTGAGAACAAAGGTAGGCCACTCAGTCCTTTGAATCCTCTCTGTCAATCAATAAGGTCGTGGCTGATCTGGTTTTAACCTCAACTCGACATCGCCGCTTATCTTCATCGCCTTGCTTACCAAAAATCTGTCTACCTCTGTCTTAAAAATAACTTGTAATTTCAAATAGTTGTTACAGGAACAGAATTTCAAGGATGCACAACAACCTGAGGGAAAGAAAAGGTTTCCTTATCTCTGTCTTAAGTAGATGGCCTCTTCTTCTAAAACTATGATTCTTCATTCTAGATTGTCTCACAAGAGGAAACAGCCTTTCCACATCCATCTGGTCAAGTCCTCTCAGGGTCTTATGTGTTAAATTACCCTCTGAGTCTTGTAAACTTCAGACAATACATACCTAGCCTGTCCATCCTATCCACAAAAGGCAACTCGCTCACTCCTGATATTAGTCTAGTAAACCTGTCTGAACTGTTTCCAATTCTTTAACATCCATCTGTAAGCATGGTGACCAGTACTGTACACAGTGTTCCAGATGTAGTCTCACCCAATGCTCTGTGTTACTGAAGGATAGCCTCCTTCCCCTTCCATTCAATTCCCCTCAGAATAAACCATAGAATTCTATGAGCTTTCCTGATTGCTTACTGTACCTGCATTGTACCTTCTGAGATTCATGCATTAGCACTCCCAGAACCCTCTGCATCTCAGAGCTTTGCAATTTCTCACAATTTAGAAAAATATGCTGCGTTTTTATTCATTGACAATTTGACACTTTTCATATTGCACTCCGTTTGTCAGATCTTATTTGCTGGCTCATTTAACTCATCCATATCCTTTTATAGGGACTTCCTGTTCTCTCCACTACTCACTATTTTACCTATTTTTGTGCCATCAACATAGTCAGCAAACCTACTTTTGAATCCTTTATTCAAATATTCCATATAAATTGTAAAGTGTCATGGTCTCAGCATTGACCCTTGTGTCAACATTAGAGTGGTGTTGGTAAAGTTCAGCAGGTCAGGTAGCATCCGAGGAGCAAGAAAATCGACGTTTCGGGCAGGAGCCCTTCATTTCGAATAGGGCTGGGAGCCTCCAGGGTGGAGCGATAAATAGGAGGGCAGTGGGGCTGGGGAGAAGGTACTGTTAGAATGCGATAGGTGGATGAAGGTGGGAATGAAGGTGATAGGTCAGAGAGGGGGGTGGAGTGGATAGGTGAAAAGGAGGATTGGCAGGTAAGGACAAGGTAAAAACAATGACTGCAGATGCTGGAAACCAGATTCTGGATTAGTGGGGTTGGAAAAGCACAGCAGTTCAGACAGCATCCGAGGAGCAGTAAAATCGAC